>NC_045437.1:29031430-29122981 GCF_002776525.5 Piliocolobus tephrosceles
CAAAAAAAAAAAAAAAAAAAAAAAAAAAGGTACAACAACACAAAACAATATGACTATATTTCACAAAGAGCATACTGAGTGAAAGAAGCCAGGCACACACACAAAATATACACAAAATATATACCATATCGTTCCTGGAATGTAACTATGAAAACAAGTAAAACAAACTTATGCTATTAAAGTCAACACAGTATTTAATCTTGGGCTACACAGGGCAAGTCTGCAGTGCTACAATCAGTTTCTGCATCTAAGTGCTGAGTTTGTGAAAGTAGACAGTGGAAACACCTGAATCTGTACAATTATGATATATTCATTCTTGTGTATATTTTAATAAAAAGAGAAAATTTTTAAAAAATGCTTAAAACTACTTAAACAACTCTTTAGTTGTAGAGAAATTTGAAGCAATGGTTAAACTAATAAAATAGGAGAATCTTATTTATTAATGATTGTTTACAAAGTTAGACACACACATATATATATATAAATGATAATTTAATTTCACAGGTAAATGAATAGATGGATAAGCAGATAGATATAGAGATGAAGACAGACATTCACTGGGTCTTGAATTAAGATGTGTTTCTTACTGTATATGGGTTTTAACAACAACAAAAAAAAATAGAAAGAAAAGAAAGAAAAACTTCTATCTAATCTCCATCAATTTTTTCCTCTCTCATCTTCATTATTTTATTCCTCTTACTTGCTTTCAATTTTGTTTGCTCTTATTCTTCTTGTATTTTTATAAGATGATAGGTTATTTACAAACTTTTTTTTTAAGTGGCATTTATAGCTGTAAATTTCTCTCTGAGCAATGTTTTAGTAGCAAGGTGTAAATTTTGATATGTTGTGTTTTACTTTGTATTCATCTTAAAGTATTTCCTAATGCTCCTTTCTATTTCTTCTTTGCCCATTGGTTATTTAATAATGTGTAATTTAACTTCCACATATTTGTGGATTTCCCAAATTTCTTTATGTTTTTGTTTTTTATTTCTAGTTTCACTTCATTGTCATCAGATAATTCACTTCGCATGGCTTCAATCCTGTTAAGTCCATCTTACTTTATGGACTTAACCTATGTTCTATGCTGGATTATATCCCATGTGCACTTGGAAAGAATGTGCATTTGGCTGCTGTTAGATGAAGCGATTTATAGTTGTCTATTTCTTAGTGGCTGGTCTGGTTCACCCTGTATCTTTTAAAATTTCTGCCTCATTTCTTTACCCATTATTAAAAGAGAGTTATTTAGGTCTCCAGATGTTTGTTGAATTATTGATTTCTCCTTTAAATTCTTTCCATTTTGCCTCATACCTTTTGAGGCTCCATAGATAGGGGTATATATGTTTATAATTGTTTTAACTTCTGCATTGATGGAATCTTTTAATTTTATAGAATTCTCCTCTTAAAATGACATTTTATTGTAAAGTTGATTTTGCTTGTTAGTAGAACCACTCCAACTCTCTTGCCATTGCTACTTGCCTGCTATATCTCTTTTTGCATCCATTAATTTTCAACCAATTTTATCTTTGAATCTGAATTATCTCATATAGGAAGTTATAGTTAGATGTTTTTTACCCCATATGATGATCTCTGCCCTTTGACTAATTTAATCCTTTAAATTGTATGTAAATTTTATGTTGATTTACATCTGCCATTTTACTTCTCATGTATTACGTTTCATTTTTATGTAAAAACATGTGGCTTAATTTCCAAATACTTGTGAATTTCTCAAATTTGCAGTATTTTTCAACATTGTTTTTGTTATTGATTTTAATTTAAATACATTGTGCTCAGAGAACACAATTTAATACAGCTAATCTTCTCTGGACTTGTGACATACATAATTATGACATAATGTTTGCATAGTTTTAAGCTGTAATGTTTATAACTATGTTACCCAATAACAGACACAATTTATTAACCATACTTAATTTACAGGGATTTCTTATTGAATATTTAAAAGAAATACACATAAATAGAATAAACAAATGATAAATGACAAAGATAAAGGAATACATCAAAAAGATATAGAAACCAGTAAGAAAACATTACATGGAGGCTATTGGATATATTAAAAAAATGAATGACAAAGATGAATTTAAACATAAACACACACCCACACAACATCAATCATTGATTCTAACATTTTTTAAAATAATGAATAAAGGTTGGATAAAGTTCAGGCTCATCACTTTAGTTATTGTGACATTTTGCTGAAAAATATCTGTATATTTTCCCTTTAAAAAAATTCAGTATGGTTTGTCCTGCTTTAAAAACTATAAAAATGTGGCCAACATTCTGGGATTTCAGAGTAAATCAAATTAATTCTCATGACATTGGTTTTGCAATTGAAATTCTTATATCTATAAAGGAAATTGAATTTTTCCACTAAGAGTTCAAGTGACAAATAATTTTTAATAACTGGTGACTTAGTGCTTTTGACCCTTGCTTTTTCTAATACTTTTTCATTTTCCCTGAAGGAAACCTCATCCTACAAAATACAATACTCTTTTTCTCTTTTCAATATTATATGTCTGGAGAGGTTTAACCACTATTTTAGAAAATGCTAATGAGTGCCACATTTATTTTCCTAATTTACTTTTTTATCAACAATGAATACATTTTTATAATTGACTACAGGATGCGTTACTTCAAGTGGGACGTCAAAAAATTATCATTTATTTAGTAAAGAGAATTAAGCACATAATATGCCAAAGAGATAAAGGGAAAGAATCTTTTCTTTTGGCTCCTTTTTTCCCCCTCAATGCTGTTTCATTCAACCTACCTCGGTTGGAAAAGAGTGAGTTATCTCTTTAGTACATTTGGGTTTAGAAGCTTTGAGTTTCTCTTTGTGTTCTTTTCATTTGAATACACTTATTCTTCTGGATTTGGAGAATAGGTGCAATGATATGTTCTAGCTTTGACAGCAAAGGCAATTTCTTTATCCAGTGACAACTCAGGTGTTCCAAAGTGACTGACTATTGGGAAAATAAATGTTTCTTTTGTAAAGATTCCATATTAGGCAGGTCATATTTGTCAAGAACAAAAGTTGTGTTCTTCCACAACTCTTTGAATAAAACTAATATTTTGACTTCCAATGACTGACTTCTTTGGTTATCCCCAAATTGATTCTGAACTCTGTTTGAAAAGGACTACAATTTATTGGGAATATTTTTATACCACGATCAATGAATTGACAGGGAACATTAAGAATACTGTATAAGATGAAGTTGCAAATGTCATTAAAAGAACAAGCCCCTGGCATAGTGAAGGTAGGTAACTATGGACTTTGGTGTCACAGTAATGAAATCAGGTGGTTTTGGTTTGTTTTGGCTGGGGTTTGGTTTGATTATTCGCTTGTTTTTGTTTTTGCTATTTTCACCACTGTTTGCAGTTGAGTATTCCCAACTTATCCAGTTTCACTTTTTGGAGTTTCAGTTACCCATGGTCAGCGATAGCCTAAAAATATGAAATATAAAATTCCAGAAATAAACAATTTATAACTTTAAAATGGCATACCATTCTGAGAGGCATGATGAAATCTCATTCAACTGCAGAATATGAACCCTCCCTTTGTCCATGTTGCATATATTATATGCCCATTAGTCACTTAGTAGCCATCTACCTTATCAGATTGTATGTAGCATTATCATAGTGCCTGTGTTCAAGTAACTCTTATTTCAGTTAAAATGGTCTAAAAATACAAGAGTAGTGATGCTTGCGTATTGTTCGGGTTGTTCTATTTTATTGTTAGTTACCGTTGTTAATCTCTCACTGTGCCTAATTTATAAAGTAAACTTTATCTTAGCAATATATGTATAGAAAAAATGCATGTGCAATTTGAGGCATCCACGGGGATTCGTGGAACATATCCCTCACAAATAAGGAGGGAGTACTCTATCTGATAGTGTGTCTGCATGAGAGGCATTAGCCTTGGACCTTGTGGGATTATAATCTTATTGTAACTATAGTGCATAACCATGGCTGGCTTTTTTTTTTTTTTTTTTTTAAATTCAGGTGCAACAGTACTGCCAATTTTAGATGACCTATAATGCCTTCGGTACAACTCCAGGCCATATGTTTCTTGGCCTTGCAGCTTGACATTGAACCACATAGGTTTGGCTTAATTTAGTGTTGCAGGAAAAGCTGTGATGTGATTGGGTCATTTCTGGCACTGGTGAGGAAAAAACATTTTGTTGCTTTTGCAATTTTAATTCCTGTGAAGGAGAAATGCTTTAGCTCATTTTCAGTTGCAATAAGTGTATATAACAGGCTGAATAATTTGTAAAGAATATAAATTCATTTCTTATAGTTCTGGAAGGTAGAATGTACCAAGGTCTAGGGGCTACACCCAGTGGGGGCTTTCTTCCTGATAGGGACTCTGCAGAGTCCTGACATAGCACTGGTCACCACATGGTGATGGGACTCACAAGAGATACTGGCTTTTATAACAAACCCACTCTCGTGATAACGAATTCACTCCCTCAATAATTCATTAATTCATTAACCCATTAACCTCACTAAACCATGAATGTATTACTCCATTTGTAAGTACAGTGCCTCATAACCCCATCACCTCTAAAACCCCAATTCTTAATACATTTACATTAGAGATTAAGTTTTAAAATGAGTTTCAGTGGGTACAAACATTCAAACCATAACAAGGAGTGATTAATACATCCATGATTGTTGTTAAAATAAAAAAAAAAAATGATAATGTAACCAACAGCTGTGCATTCCCAACCCAGGCCTCTTTTCTCCCAAACTGTTTTCTAAATGTTCTTCAGCCTGATACTCTCCCCAATATGGAAATAACTGTGATTCTTCAGTTCTGTTTGCTGTAGAATGAATTCAACATGACAATTCTTCATTACGTAAAACATCTAACTCTCTTTAGAATCTGCTCTACCAAGGAAATAGCTGTTATATTTATATTTGTATGTCTAACTTCTGTCTTTATTTTCTTCATAACTTAAGATTGGAAGAAGAAGAGACAGATTTTTTTTCTGGGTGAAAATATGTAACATGAAATACACAACATGAAAATGTAAACATTTGTCATTTTTTCCTTCTTAGCTTTCAATTGTTTGAAGGTTTTCTATTTAATGACTTGCAAATTTCAGAAAATGAATGCCTATTTTTAAATATTATCAATAGAAATGTGTGTGGAGTTGACAGATCATATTTAATGATAAGACTTAAAATTTTGGTGGGCATTTTTTAATTGACATTTAGACTTAGTTTACCTATGCCCTTAAATTAATGGATGCAGCTGACTTAAATTAAAACTTAATTTTCATCTCTTTTTGACTATGGCTGCCAGAGAAACTTTACATCTACTGCATATGTCATTATGTGCCAAGTAACAGTACTTTATACCATTACTGTCAATATTTCGATAACATATATAAAACACCTAACGTGTTTTAAGTAAGACCCATAGATTTTTCCTTTTTTTTTTTTTTTTTTTCTTTGAGACAGAGTCTTACTTTGTGGCCCAGGCTGCAGTGCAATGATGCAATCTCAGCTGACTGCAACCTGCGTCTCCCTGGTTCAAGCAATTCTCCTGCCTCAGCCTCCCAAGTAGCTGGTATTACAGGCATCTGCCACCTTGCCCTGCTAAGTTCTGTATTTTCAGTAGAGATGGAGTTTTGCCATGTTGGACAGGCTGGTCTCGAACTCCTGACCTCTGGGAATCCGCCTGCCTCGGCCTCCCAAAGTGCTGGGATTACAGGCGTGAGCCACCGCATCCGGCCAGACATATTGACTTTTAATTAGTGTTTTATTCTCATCATTATGTCCATGTTGTCTCTGCAAAAAGCAAATGCTAAATAAAAATATAAATATGTAAGTAACAGAATTAACCTGGGTTCATTGACTAATAATATCACATATTAATTTATAAACTCTTTAGAAAACAAGCACAGAAATTATTACTACACGGAAAGCAGCAACAGCACAAAGATAGGCTCTTTACATACTGTGTCTTTTATCACACATGAAACCATACATATAAGTACATAAATCTTTCTCATTCTCTAATAGATATAAGCCATACTTTAGTTTCCATTTACCTTTGATTATTTTAAATACATATTTAATTTCTTTAAGATTTCTTTTATTTTTCAAAATGTGTCATAAGCATAACACTCATTAAGTGAATTAAGGAGGGTGGTGCAGCGGAGAGTTAATTTTGTGCATCTAATTTTATATGCTGACTCATTTGTTGCCTATGTGACAAGCCGTATAAATGTTCTGAACCTAATCATACACAGTAGCTGTTGCTGTCTTTTCACGAAAGAAAAAGAAGATAAAGAGTAGATATGTTTGCCAAATAGTATTAATGTTTTGATATAAAATCTTTCTAAATGTGTCAAATTAATTTTTCTACAGCTGTATGACTAGTACTCATAAAAGTAGTATACATGATGACATTTATATAATCCATGCAATATTGTGTTTATCAGAATACATTTATAAAATTTTGTTTTTTTATTTTCCATTTATAATGCACTCCTTAACATTGTGATTTATAATTTTTATTATTACATACTTAATTTTTTTCTTTTTCTTTTCTTTTTTATTTTTGAGATGGAGTCTCTGTTGCCCAGGTGGAAGTGCATTTGTGCAATCTCGGCTCACTGAAACCTCTGCCTCCCAGGTTCAAGTGATTCTCCAGCCTCAGCCACCTGATTAGCTGGGATTACAGGTGTGCGCCACCACACCCAGCTAATTTTGTATTTTTAGTAGAGACAGGGGGTCAGGGTAGTCTCGAACTCCTGACCTTATCATCCGCCCACCTCATCCTATTTTAAACTACAGAATACTGGTATATTGCATGTTCAGCATCTTTAACATTTCCTTTGATTACAATATTTATTCTCTCATTCACCCAAGCTAAGAAAATACTAGCAAATTCAGAAAGTAAAGTCCCCCTAGCCATTCATCAGGCTGGAATAACAGACACAAAGCCCACTGCAATTTTAATAGGAAACCTTTTTTTTCTCCCTCAGGAATGCAGCAATTCAAACTATTATAGCATCCCCTTGACCTTTTCTTTGAGTTATTACTGCTTTATAACTCACTGATAAATTTTATTTTCTAAAACAATAAAATATCATAACATTGATTTTGAAGTTATACCTGTAAGAATGAGACATCCCACTCTTGAGTGGAGAAACTAAGTCACTTTAAAAAGAAGTTGTCTTGATTTACAGCCTAGGAACACATAGATTGTACAAGCCTTCAGATAAGGACTTTTAGACTCAGAATCCCAAATCAATCTTCCACTGTATTTTCTAAGAAAATGGTATTTGGGTTGACTTTCCATCAGAAACCGGATGTTGATTACACATTTATACATAGCTCTGTTTTGCTTTAAGCCATATAAAAACACTGCATCAGTTTTCACTGAAAACCACTCTTTCTCCTATTAGTATAATCCATCTTTTTTTTTTGTTGTTCAGTGAATTGTCCCATGGCTTTTCTGACAGGCAATTTCCAAGTCTCCCACAATGTAATTAAATAATAAAGCTTTGAATTTTTTCTGTCACTCATTTGGCTAGGGACCTTTATTGTCTAAAATTTTAAAGATAAATGTGAATAAGCCACAACTTCTACTGGGATATGAAAGTGACAAAGTAGATATGCCACTTTCCTGATAAAACTCATCATAGTGAGGAATTCATACATAATTAATAAAATTTGAATGATAATTGTTTACAATAAGATAAATGGGACAATTGAAAAGAGTGGCTGAGGAGGGGGATACATTTGATATGCTGGTTGGGAAGGACTCCCTGAAGAGGGGTTATTTAAAACTAGTGTTAAATGATGACAAGGGTCCAATACTAGGTTATTTTATGGAAGAGCATTACAGGCAGTAGGACACCAAAGGCAAGTGAATATCACGGAATCAGGACAAGAATTGGCAAATAGATTAGAAAAGCTGAGGCAGGACCAAATTATGTATAATTTGTAAGATAGGTTTTATTTCATTCTAGATTTAATGAGAAGTTTTAAGAAAAGTGGGAAATGGACTTTAGAGGAAAAAGGGGGAGGAAAAGGACAGCTTAGGAGCTGTTGGAGAGGTATAGGCAAAAGGTAGAATAAGAAGCGTGTTGAAATAAAAGATTCAAAGGTATCACCAAGATTTTAGGTCTTAGCAACTGGGAGGATGCTGGTGACATAAACTGAAAATCCAAGACAAAAAAAAGTTTCAAAAATAAGATGACTTACATTGGATATATCTTCCTGTGGTAAACAATGTAAGTAACAAATAATATTAAATAATTAGCTTTGTACTTTGGATAACAGGCAGCACAAAATTATGACTATTGAAAGAAAGAGAACCAATGAAGTGAACCCAATAATTGCTCCCAGTGTAGGGCCAGAAGGCAGTTTCCAGGACACAGTAGAGACAGAGAACAAAATAAAACCTAAAATTCTCGCTGAGTTGAGAAGAGTTTAGACGTAAGGCAAGTAAGGTCTCTAGAAATGGATCTGCAGAGAGTCAGGCAAGAAAGTGTTGCACAGGAATGAAAGAAGACTTAAGATTCCTCCTTGAGAGAAGGACAACTGGAAACCAGTAGGCTAAACAATGATTAGAATTTATATAAGGCTTTGAATAGTTGTATTTCACAATAGACAAAGAGACATCATATTACATGCAGGTAGAGTCATTAGAATGATTTATACTGAGAGGAAGCAAAATTAATACAACAATAAAAACTGCAAAAACTGCGTTGAACTTGCCAAAATAAAGCTTAAAAGCAAGTAACAAAGAAAATTAACTGTCAGTGAGAGAAAATCTAAACCAGTTTGAAGAAAAAAGGCATAATTCAGAAACCAAAAATCAAAATTCAAAATATTTATTATTCAGTCAAGATTTATTCAGCATGAAAAGAAACAGCAAATGAGATTAATAAGCAAGAGAATTAAGATAATGAAATAATAGATGTAATGGAATTATAGCAGAAAGCATAAAACAAATAGTAATATTTTAAATGTGCTCAAAGATGCAAAGGAAATGATAAATATAGTAATAAAATAAATTGAAGATATGAAAATTAGCTAAATAGAAGTATGAAAGATTAACCATACAATGTCTAGAGTTAAAAAAATAAGCAAAAAAAAAAAAAAAAAACTGATGAGATAAAAGGATGGGATGGATATTGCAGAACACAGATAAAAATAAACCAATATTAGGAAAATACTAAAAACAATGAAAATATCTTATGGTGCTCTTACACCAGAAATAAAAACAGAGAGAGAGAGAGTTAGAGAGAGAGAGAGAGAGAGAGAGGAAATATTGAAGAACTACTGTAAAAAATTTTCAAATAAAATAAAATCTAAAAAGCCAAAGTTCGAAAATCCTAATGAAGCCTAAATAAAAACAAGGCACATCATAATCAAGTTGCTGATATCTAGTCATAAATATGAATTCATAGAAACAGCCAGAGAAAGAATACTACATTACAGAGAGGTGGCAAAGATAGTAACAGATTTCTCAAAAAAATTGTGCTGGTCAGAAAAAAATCCAAATACCATCTTTAAATTGCCAAAAGAAAAAAAATTCAGTATTCAATACTTGGCAAAAAAATATCATTTAAACATAAAATTGAAGTAAGTCTATTTTAGAATAACATGAGCTGACATAATTAATCACTATAAGACATACACTAAAACCACGTTAAAAACTTGCACTCATAGTAAAGAGTGAAGGGCATTAGAAAGAAAAATGTACAAAGAGAAAAACATTAGAAAGAAATATATATATATGTATATATATTTGTAATAATTATATATATTCTATGTATTTATATATAAATATATACATAGAATGTTTACATGTATATATAAATATATAAATATAGATTTACATATAAATACATATACATAGAGAGAGGTATATGTAGGTAAATGTAAAAATAAGTATTTTTATTTTTAGTATCTAAGAAATGACTGACTATTTCAAAACAATAATAAAGTTCTTTTGAATTCATAGCATGTGGTATTTTACAGCCTCTGATTGTGATACATAAAGCCAAAAGCAACTGCTCAAAATATAAACAAGCAAATGAAGCTAATATGAAAATAGCAGAGTAATGCAGAATCACATGCACACAAAATAATCTAAAAGCAAGCAGAAAAAGAGGTTAAACATTGAAATAACACTTAAAAATAATATAAAATAAAATTCTGAGTATGGAAAAATATATGTAAGTGAGGAAAATAGGCAACAGTAAGTAAAAGGCTAGATTTAAACCAAATTCTATTAACACTTACCTTAAAAATTACTGTTTTAAATAATCTAGTTAAAAAGTGAGGTTTTCTAACTAAATGAAAAAGCCAGGTACAACTACATGCTATTTACATAAACTCATTTTACATGTAAAGAAAATATAGATTTCAATCAATAGGATATAGGAGATAAGCAAGATTGTGAAATAAGAAGTTCCCCCATTTATATCTCTTCACAGAAACAATAATTTGGCAGTCATTCATTAGTAAAATTGTTTTGGGTTCCAAGTAGGAACTTTGAGATCAAGGTAGAAGCTTGAGAAACTCCAGTGGAACTCAAGACTAAGGAGGGCCCTTTTGATAGGGAAGGCCTTTACCCAGGTGGCAGACTCACTGACCATAACCCCAGCTGAAACAGCCTCATCTCCTTGTGAACACTGATAAAACTTCATTTTAACTTGATCCTGCCATCAGAACCGTCTTCCAAGGAACACAGGAGGAGTCACACCTGTTTATACACCTGAATGAAGACATACCCCTCGGTTTGTTGCCTGATTGTGGATCTTTAAGTGGCTGTGTTAGCCAGCATCTGCCCCTTCCAGTTACAGTCCACAAGTCCTAACTTCCCAGCTACTTGCTGGGAGACACATCTATCTGTTCCCTCAGAGGCAGACATGCTGACCTCAATCCAACTGCAGATATTATGGGGTTCCTGAATCCTGACTCCAACTCATCCCAGCCATAGTCTAGGAGCAGTTCTGCCCACCAAGGGACCTACACCCTTCCAATCGCCTAGAAGTGGATGTACCAACCTTGATTCAATTGCAGATCTTAAGGTAACCTTGTAATCTGGCTTCAGTTCCTCCTACCCTTAGTAAGGAAACAGTCTAGTCTGTCCAGGGACTCATCAGAATACATACCCATCAGGGTATCTGGAAGCAGACCTGTTGACTGTGTCTTAAAGTGACTGTATTAACTTAGGTCTAGTCCTTGCCATTCATGATCTTGGGGTGGTTCTGTGCTTCCAAGAAACCAACTAAAGACTTGCCTATCTGTGCCAACAGATAAAGGCCTACAGATCACACTTCTGGATGTGGAATCTTTCAGCAGCTCTGTGAATCAACTTTAGTATCTCTGAGCTTCCGTTCTGGACCAATTCTGTCAGCTCTGGGACAGACCCAGTGACCTGTCAGGATCCTTACCAGCGTCCCAGCAGGAGCCATACCTACATGTCTACACTATCAGTAACAGGCTCACCATTTGCAAACCCAACTGACAGCACTGGAGTGCTCCCATGTATCAGCACCCACCCAACTGACCAAAATTTTGGACACAGTCCCATCTGCCCAAGTACCAGAGAGAATTTACATCTGCTAAAACTCTGGTAACCCACCTGCCAAATGTGGACCCCATTGCACACAGAAGCAACTACATAAATTGGCTACAACCTGTTTGATTACAATATTTGATGCAATTCTACCAGCTCATGGAACTTAAAGAAGACAGCCTTTACTAGCTGAAACCAACCTGTGAAGATCGGAAGAAGTATTTGCTCCTTTAAATGCAAACACCAACTGATATGGTCTGGCTCTGTGTCCCCACCCAAATCTCATCTTGTAACTCCCATAATTTACATGTGTTTTGGGAGGGACCTAGTGGGAGATAATTGAATTATGTGGGTAGCTCTTTCCTGTTCTGTTGTTATAGCGAATGAGTCTTACAAGACCTGATAATTTTAAAACGGATGTTTCCTTACATAAGCCCTCTTCTCTCTTTCTGCTGCCATGTAAGAAGTGCCTTTCACCATCGGTCATGACTATGAGGTCTCCCCAGCCACATGGAGCTGTGAGTCCAATAAAACTCTTGCTTTTGTATATTGCCCAGCCTTTGGTATGTCTTATCAGCAGCGTGAAAAATGGACTAATAGACCAACTCAATTCTCCTTAGATCAACTAGATCAGACAAGCATGACAACACCAAAGGCAACATAATCAAGCTCCAGTAAACAGCCCCAAAGAAATGAAGATCTAATAATTACCTGATAAAGTATTAAAACCTGATCATCTTAAAGAAGCTCAATGAGATGTAAAAGAACACAGATTTACAACTAAATGATATCAGAAAAACAATGCATGAACAAAATTAATTTAATAAAGAAAAGCCATTAGAAAATGAACAGAATCTAGAGTTAAATAATACAATGGTAGAACTAAAAATATCTCACCAGAGAGCTGCATCTGCAGATTTGATTATGCGTGATAATCAGCAAACTCAAGGACAAGTCATTTGAAATTAGTTATTTAAAGAAAGAAAAAATTTTTAGAAAATAATAGAGTGAAAAAGCATACATAAGTATGAGACATTATCAAGAGAACTAACACATTCAATATATGCATTATGGATATTTAAGTATGAGAAGAAAAAGAGTAATGAGAAAAAAATTTTTTTTTTAAAAAAAGGCTAAAAATGTCCTAAATCTTGATGCAAGATCAACACAAAGAAGATTCCCTGATGCCCATTATAAACAAATTGCCAAAAGTTAAATACAAAGAGATAATATTAAAGTAGTGAGAGGAAAATGACTAGTCACATACAATGGAATACCTAAGAAGTTATGAACAAATTTCTCAGCAATGGAATACCTGAGAGGTTATGAACAAATTTCTCAGCAGATATCTGATAAACCAGGAGAGAGTGGCATAATATAGTCAAAAGGGTGAAAGAGAAAAAATGCAACCAAATAGAGTAAAACCAAAAAAGTAGTCCTTCAGTAATGAAGGAGAGAAAAGTGTCATTCCCAAAAATGAAATCTGAGAGTTTATCACCACTAAACCTGCCTTAGAAATTGTTATCAGCAAAAAATACACTGTTTTATGTAAGCCTCATGGTAACCCCCACCCTGCCCCTGACACACATGTCTCCAATTGAAACAGAAAAGATAGCACGCCACTACAAAAAATTCAGCAGATCACAAAGGAAGACAGTGAGAGATAAGGAAAAGAACACAGTAGCTTCAAAATGTCAGAAAATAATTAACAAAATAACAATACCATGGCCTTACCTGTCAACAATTACTTTAGTGATAAATCAATTAAATTCCTCATTCCAAAGGCATAGAATAGATGAATGAAGGACAAAATGATTCAACCATATGCTGTCTACAAGAGACTTATTTAAGCTAAAAGGGTGTACATAGGCAAAAAATAAAAGAATTAAAAAGTATATTCCATGCAACTAGTAAACTAAAGAGATTAGGATGGAAATACCTATATTGTACATAATAGACATACATTAAAAATATACCACAAAAGACAAAGAAAGTTACTATATAATGACAAAGGGGTCAATTCATCAAGAGGTTATAACAATTGTAAACATATATTCATGCAATGTAAGAACATCCAAATATATAAAGCAAATATTAATATAACTGAGGCATGAATGAATAAAAATGAAATAACAGTAGGGTACATCTATACTCTACTTTAATAATAAATAGATCATCCAAATGGAAATTTAATGAGGAAATAGTAGACTTGAATGACACAATAAAACAAATGGACCTAACATACATATGCAGATTATTCTAATCAGCAGCAATAAAATACATATTCTTCTCAAGAGCACATGGAACACTCTCCAGAATAAATAATATGTTAGCCCATAAAGCAAGTCTCAACAAATGTAGGAAGACTTAAATCATATAAGGTATCTTGTTTGTTTTTTTGTGTTTTTTTTTTTAAACTACAGTGGCATAAAACCAAAAATCAATAATAAGAGGACAATTGCAAAATTAATACAAATGTGAAACTTAAATAATATTGTTAATAACAACTAATGAGTCAAAGAAGAAACCAAAAGGAAAATAAAAAAGAATATTGGGACAAAGAAAAATGGAAACACAATATACCAAAACTAATGAGATACAGCAAAACTAGTTCTAAAAGGAAAGTTTATAGTAATAAATGCCTACAATAGAAACAAAAAGGTATCAGATAAACAACCTAAGTTTACACCTCAGGGAAATAGAAAAACAAGAACGAGCCTAGCTTAAAATTTACAAAAAGAAGGAAATAATCAAGATTAGAGAAAAAAATAAATAAAATAAAAATTTAAAAGACAATAGAAAAGTTCAACATAATTGAATTGACTTTTTGAAAAGATAAACAAATTGATAACATTATAACTAGACTAACCAAGGAAAAAACAGGGAAGAATCAATAAATAAAATAATAAATTAAAAAGAAGACACTAAACTGATACCACAGAATAGGATCATAAAAGACTACTACTATAAAAGACTACTATAGGGTTATAAAAGACTACTATGAAAAAATGATATGCCAACACACCAGATAACCTGGCAAAAATTAATAAATTCCTAGAAACATAAAATCAACCAAGAATAAATAAAGAAGAATGAGAAAATCTTATCGCACTAATAACAAGTAAGAAGGTTGAAGCAATAATAAAAAAAATCTTTCTGCAAAGTAAGTTCAGAAGCAAATAGCTTCAGTGGTAAATTCTGTCAAACAATTAAAAAAGAATGAATGCCAATTATCCTCAAATTCATCCAAAGAACTGAAAAGCAGAGAACACATGTAAAATCATTTTACAAGGCTAGCATTACCCTCTTACCCCTGCCAGACAAGGACACTGTAAGTAAAGAAAATTATAGGCCAACATCCTGATCAACATAGATTCAAAAATCTTGAACAAAATACTTGTAAGCCAAATTCAGCAGTTCATTAAATGGATTATACACCATAAGCAAGTGTGATTCATCCATATGATACAAGCATGATTTTACATATGCAAATCAATAAATGTGATATACCACAGTAACAGAAGAGTAAAATTATATGACCTTCTCAATATATTCCAGAAAAGCTCTTGACAAAATTCAATATCTCTTTATGATAAAACTTCTCAACAAATTAAGTATAGAATAGATTTACCCAAGTGTAGCAAAGGCCATACATTAGAAGACTACACTCAACATCATGCTCAATTTTGAAAAGCTGAAAGCTATTTCTATGAGTTCAGGAACAAGATAAGTGTGCCAACTCTCACCACTTTAAATCGACACAGTACTGGGAGTTTTAGCCAGAGCAATTGTGCAAGAAAAAGTCTTTTCAATCAAAAGGATAAAGGAGAATTGCCTCTTTTGTCAGATAAAAAGAATTTATGTACAATTTTTTAAAATACATAAAAATAAATAAAAATTTTAAACTGGATTTATGTGGAGAAAACCTTAAAAGACTCCATCAAAAAACTTTAAAAAACTAATGAATTTGGTAAATTTGCAGGTTAAAAATCAACATATAAAAATTAATAACATTTCTTTATACTAACAAAAATCTATTTTAAAAAATTAAGAAAAAATTATCAATTACATTAATATCAAAAATAAAGTTTTAAACGTAGGAATAAATTTAATCAAAGAGAAAAACATCTGTATATTGAATACTATAACTCATAATGAATTTCTTTCTTGATGAAAGAAATTAGAGAATAAACTAAATGGCAAATTAACTTGTGTTCATAGATTGAAAGAATTTTTTGCTACATTTGACTGCAACAAAGATTTCCACTCCGTTTGTATTATTACATCATTTTGCAGATTGGTGACTATAGGTTTAATTTTTGCTATAAATAATATATTTTTATGTATAATAGATTGGCCTAGGTTTTGGAAACTCCGTCTAGAAATATGGGGAAAAGAACTGTACACTTATATGAAGGCTTAGGTCATGTCATGGAGGGAGTGAATAGAAATATCGTTGACAAAGTGTTATCTATTAATATTGCTAATTTTCCACAATTTAGATCTATATCATAATATCTAGAATGAGTTAGATTTAACCACTCTTTCCACAAAAACAAGTTTGGAGTAGGGTGACATATATATAGATATCTTGATGCCAAAAAAAGTAATTGTAATATCAGACAAGGGAACAGAGATTTGATCCAGAAAATTCCATCTTAGGCATTAGTAGAAATTCAGAAGTTTTCTTAAATGTGTTTTCGTGATGAGAGGAAACGTATTCTAGCAAAGACGTTTTCTGTGAGCTCATTTATTTTTCATGGCTCATGGCTCATCATTGCAAATACTATTTATAATATACTTTATTTTATTTTTATCATAAAGTAAGTAAACTACCAGATTTTTAAATTTTTTTCTTATTTCATATGTTGATACCCACACTATTGGGAACAGAATCATGGAAGCAACTGATACTGAACTAAACCAAAATTTTAGGCTGTGTAATAAGGACAGACAAACTGAAAAACTGGTGTTTGGTTGAGAAAATGTAATGCACATGACTTCTTCAAAGCACTTACATTTTGTTGAAGAATCATTCTAAGCCAATTACGTGTCTTTAATTGGCTTTGAATGAGTTCGTGTCCTTTGTGGGGACATGGATGCAGCTGGAAACCATCATTCTCAGCAAACTATCACAAGAACAGAAAACCAAACACTGCATGTTCTCACTCATAGGTGGGAATTGAACAATGAGAACACTTGGACACAGGAAGGGGAACATCACACATGGGGCCTATTGTGGGGAGCGGGGAGGGTGGAGGGATAGCACTGGGAGATATACCTAATGTAAATGGCGAGTTAATGGGTACAGTACACCAACATGGCACATGTATACATATGTAACAAACCTGCACATTGTGCACATGTACCCTAGAACTTAAAGTATAATAATAATTTTAAAAAAGCCTATCATACAATATGAAAAAAATTTAGCTATGCTTTATAAAGCAAAATAATATTATGACCTTTATGGTCTTATCCAAAAGAAATATAATAATGTCTGGTTTTTATCATTCTAATTGTTTGCTTTCTCAGTTTTTGTTAAGATTAAAGTTTTTCATTATTAATTTGTTCAATATTTTTGATGTAAACATCTCAGCTTGGACTAATACATTTTTTGAAGCTTGGTTTCTTTCTGAATTCTAATGGGATATTTCAGTGTGAGGAAATAAGTATCAGATATTAGTGTCAATCAATAATGTATTTCCCCACAGGTACCCATCTATTTAAATAAGATCAAATAATAAACTGCTTAATGAAATCAGAATACATATAAGTTAAATTATTGTAGGAATTGATGATGTTTAGCCTGAGAAGAAAAGACATAGCATGAGACGTAATGGTTGTAATTCAACATTTGACAGTGTCATAAACAAAATATGATAATTATTTCATGTACTTTTACAAGACAATAAAATAAGCAAAACATCAGGAAGACAAGTAATCTAATCTCAATATATCGATTAAATCTCTCACAATTGCAGCTACACAGCAATGGAACAGGCTCTCTTGCAAACTATTAATCTCTCTGTTATCATCTGTCAAGTTATTACAGAAGGGATTTCAACATTGAATAAACGATAAACTTTAAGATACCCTGTTCCTATACACAGACTTTTCAAACCCAGTCCTTTATTCTTCTTTGTGATATAGCAACTACGTTGTGTCTTGTTTGATTTGGAACATTCTGCCTTTCTTTCATATTTTACTTTTTCCAAAAGAAACCTTTGCATATACTTACCCTAAATAAAGCCCAGTTGTTATGTGACTGTGAAACTGCTGCTAATGAATCCTTTAGCAACCATAAAATGTTTTCCCGGTTGAATCAGAAGCCCCATTGAGAAGCCACCACTGCCACTTTAAAGCATAACTGATCTGTATTGCCCATTCTGTCTGCTTTCATCATTTGTGCTCTTAAATCCTAGGACATTACTGGAGAATCCAGAATAAGTAAGTTACACTCTGCATCTTTTTTCACTTCACTGCATTTTCCCTCTTTCCTTTTATTTATGTCTCGTTGTGATTCCATCTCATGACACTGGTGTCCCCTATCCTTACTCTTTCTTGTTCTCAGCCAGTGGCCTGATCTTTTCTCAAAGAATGAAGGCTTTGTTCATTATATTTTCTCAGTTTTCCAAGTCAAATGCTTCAAAAACACACTGTTATCTTTAAAATATCAGTATTTCATAAAGATTAATTTGAATGGATTGGTCCTCAAATTTAAAGATGAAACAAACAAACAAACAAACCTGGAAAGATGGTTAAAACACAAATTTCTCTATGATTCTCACCTCTACAGTTAATGACCTCGTAGGTCGTAGATGGGATCACTGGCATGCGTCCAGTGCAATTTTTCACGTTGGGTATTCTGTACTCAGAAGCACCCCATGCTTGAGGTTTCTATTGCCACCCTTTTGAAATTCCCAACAATTTTATTTTTGAATTTGTGTTTTGTAAGTGAAGTCAAAAAGCGTAATGGAGGCTTGGCTCAGGCCATTCTGCCTCTTTCCTGGATATGTTCTCAAAGACAGTTGCCCATGCCCCTCCCTCTGGGCCTCTGGGTCTACCCCCAATGCCCTTGCCCAGCCAGCAATGCCATGTTCTTCCAATGGGGTGTCCACGGGAGTGCAGGGAATAATGCTGATTCTCTGACCTCCAGTATAGCAATGCCACTGTGAGTTCATAGGATTCAAACACTTCTTACTCTAAATCCATGAACATAGCACATGCCTGCTCAAAGTTTAAAATTTGTAGAGATTGCTCTTCTGACATGGATGAGGATGGAGGACTGTGAAAAGGGATGTGGGACTTCCCAGTTCTTTTCTGGGACATGACGCATTGGTCTCAGCTGGCTGGAGGGACCCCAAGAGTTGGTTGGCCACCTGAGTGCCAAGTCACAGTGATGTCACTAGGCACCTGTGTGGGTCTGCATTGGCCCAATGAGTATCCCTATGCTCCATAGAGTATGACACAAAGTAGGGGAAAAAAAAGAAAGAAAAACAGAAACCAAGCAAAATTCCCTCTAGGACTAGTTTAGAGAGAAATCCAAAAATAAATATTAAAACAACTTTATGTTTTAGTGTCATTAGAACTTCACAAAAGAAGTCATATAAGTGGCAAATAAGCATATGGAAGATTCTCAGTATCATATATCATTAAGTAATTGCAAATTAAAACAGCAATGAGATATCACTACTCACCTGTTAAAATTCCTAAAATCCAAAACACCAACAAAACTAAATACTGGTGGAGATGTGGAGAAACAGTAACTCTCATTCATTGCTAGTAGGAATGTAAAATGATAAAACAACTTTGAAAGACAGTGTGGGAGTTTCTTTCGAAACTAAGCATTATCTTGTCCTACAATCCAGCAATTACAGTCCTAGGTATTTAGCCAAATAAACTGAAAACTATATCCACACAAAAACCTGCACAAGAATGTTTATAGCATCTTTAGTGATGGTTGTCAAAACTTAGAAGCAACCATGTCCTTCATTGGGTATATGGATAATCCAACCATGGTGTATTCATACAGTGGTAGTCTACTCAGCAATAAAAATACATGAATTTTCAAATCTTGAAAAAACATAAAGAAACTTAAATATACATTTCTATGTGAAGGAAGTCAAACTTAAAATGCTACATATTGTATGATACCAATATTATGACACTGGAAAAAGCAACAGTAGTGTTGCTATTGAAGACAGTAGAAAGATCACTGATTCCCAGGAATTAAGGCTGAGGGATGGGGTAAAGAGAGAGGACAAGGTGGAATGGGACAGTGAAAGTATTGGTATGATATTGTAATGGACTATCTATGTCATTATACACTAGTAAAAATTCATGGAACTAAAAATGAATCATAATATAAACTGTGGATTTTAGTTAATAATGTATCAATATTGATGAATCAACACAAAAAGGTTTCAACTTAATAGACAATATTAATAACAGGAAAAATTTGGTTGAGGAGAATGAGCACATGTATTTGGAACTGTCTCTACTCTCTGTAAAATTTTACTGTTAATTAAAAACTACCTAAAAAAGAACTTTTTAAAAATGCAAAACATTAAATTTTAGGTATGCTCATTGCTACTGATGTCATTGCTTCTATGAATTCTCAGAGAGTAGAACTAGAAAAAAGTACACACACATATACACATAAATATATGGATATTTAGATACATATCCATAGGTATACAAATATATAAAATTATACCTATATATTTACATATCAATTTGTATTTATAGTGACAAATTCATACTAATACCTACAATTCTACTTCAGATCTACACTGGTTATTCTAGCCTATTCTCTCACCACCTTTGTAATCTCTTATTTTCAACTGTGAGAGAAGAGACACAGTAAAATTACACATTTCTCAAACCTAGAATTTACAGAAATCGTTTTTGAAATGCTAACTCATATCACTACAGAAAGCATATGTATCAAGTTTATTTGTATAATTATTTGTAATTTTAGGTCAAATTTTATAGAAATAAATTCAATAAGTCATAAATGTAAAATCTGATAGATTCAGATAAATGAATACATCCATGTAACCTACATTTATTCAATGTGCAAATATTTTTCTTATTCCAGAAAGGTCCCTTGTTTGTCTTCTCTCAATTTCTTCACCTGGAGGCAACTAAATTTCTATTTTAATTTATTTTTTGTGTGTGTGATATGGTTTGACTGTGTCCCCACCGAAAACTCACCTTGAACTGTAATAATCTCCACATGTCAAGGCCAGGGCAAGGTGGAAATAATTGTATCATGGGGGCTGTTTCCCCCAGTACTGTCGTCGTGGTAGTGAGTAAGTTTAACAAGATCTGATGGTTTTATAAATGGGAGTTTCCCTGCACAAGTTCTCTTGCCTGCCACCATGTAAGATGTGACTTTGCTCTTCATTCACCTTCAGTCTTGACCATGGGGCCTCCCCAGCCGTGTGAAACTGTGAGTCAGTTAAACTTCTTTCCTTTACAAATTACCCAGTCTCAGGTATGTCTTTACCAGTAGCGTGAGAACAGACTAATAAATTTTGTTTCCTTAGGAAACACTATAAAAAAAAAAAAAACTTTAATAAAGAAGGCTTCTTTTTGTCTTGCTTCTAAGACTTAGTGTATATCATAAGATTCATCCACGTCATTAAGTGTAAAAATCATTCACTATTCTTAGAAAAATTATTGCTAAGTAAAATACATTTTCCTTTTTCCCTTCCTCTTGTGGATTAATCAAACATTTTTCCTTTTTACACTGTATTTTATCTATTAGCATTATGGATATATCTACTTAGTGTTAATTTATTACATACACAAAATATAAGAATCTTATACAATTAATGATATGTATATACATGTATAACTCAGAAATACATATATAATACTTAAACAGAACAGTAATGAATTCCTTATTATAGCTGCTCTTAATATTTTATGACAAGTAAAACCAATGTTAATATATTAAATGAAAATATTTTGTTGTTGATAAAATTACTAACTTTAAAACATCAAAATATTAGATTGATGTGAAGTTTGTTAAACAAAAGTAGTCTATATTATTTTTAAAGTTTCAGCAAAAAAAATACATTAAAAGTTTCTGTTGCTATAGGCAAAGTTTAGATTTCATCAATCACAATCACCTATTTTTGCTGACCTTATTAAAAATATTTGTGACTGATTTTGCAGGAAGTAGATTAGTTTTATATGAGTTTTTGAAAGCAGAATAACTTTGAAAAATTTTAAAGCAGATAACTGAACAAAGATTCTAAATTAGGAGGGAGCTGTTTGTTCTGCGGGTGCTATTTTAAAATGTGCTCCAAAAGTACATAGAGAAAAACTGAAGGTAATCTGTTTCTATATTTATCTTTTTCTTTTTTTAACCTTATTTAACTTTTTAAAATTACCATCTCCGAATAACTGTTTGTGCTGATAAACTAACAATATACATTCCACTATTTTGTTCAATATGTTTTCCTGCATTATATAGTAAAACTAGTTGTGTCCAAAAATGAGACAATCAATTCACTCAAACATGATAAAATTTGGAATTGCATTTTCTTGCCAAAAGTTGGAATCTCATAAAAGGTCTTAGTCCTGATTTTGGAGCAAATGTCCCTACGAGATAATAAGTTCAAAATAGAGTTACAGTGGTCTAAGGCATACTTGTTTCCTTTTTTGTAAATTGCTTTAGGCTGTCAAAAAATGAAATCTTTGACATTGCATTGTCAAATTGCAACATGCGTGATTTTCAACTACTAAAATAATTATGTTTCCTCGTTTTTAGTTAAGACAAAGTAATCCTTCAGGATTCTTTAGGAATATCCTATTTAAATCAAATTTATTTTTATGCTAATTTCTTATTATTTTACTCAGTACACTGATAACATGTTACTAGTTTGTAAATGAAAAATATTCTGCCCTATTAGTGATATTTTTGCACTGTGAAGGGAGATACATTTGTAACTCCGAGCATCTTTCCAACTTTTCTGTTTTCACTCCATCACTGAGGAAATAGATTGTCTTGTCTAATTGCTAAATTTAGACAGAAGAAGTAAACGTGTGAGGATTAGATTATTAGTCTTGGTTGTCCACTCACTCCCTGTGTCGGAATTATGTATTCACATTCTTTGATGAATGCATTTTAAATGACCCCACACTTTGTTTTATATACTTTCCAATCTCACTGATTCCTGTGTACTCACATGACCTGCTTTGGAAAAAAGAGCATGGGAAGAATTATCAACAGGCCAATTTTGAGCACAGTCATGATGTGGCATTCTTTGTTTCCAGTCAGCTATTTGTCGTTCAGAGATGGCCATGAGAAAGACATGTTCAGCTAGGTGCTGAGCCAGAGGGAACACAGAGACATAGGGACAGGCCTCAGCCCACAGCAGCCTGAAAACCCAGTTGGTTCATAGCCTGAAGTGGGGCCACGCCACTGATAGATACACAGACCTGTGAAAGAGAAAAATAAATGCTTGTTGTTTTAAACTACTGATTTTGGGGATGGTTTGTTATAAGCATCATTGGAGCAATAATGAAGCAATACAACATGATTGATCTGGGATACTTCTGCCTAGCAGTGAGCTGCTGAAAGGTAGCACCTGTCAGCACTTCTCTACACTGAACTGTCTCCTGTCCAGAACTGTTTGTTACACTGTGGCTAGCTTTGCCTAATGCTGATGTTGATTTGGTAGGGTCCTTTGGTTCTCAGGCTAAGTCAAATCCTTCAACTTATTCTCTAATAAAGATAACATTTGTCTTCCACACTTACTATTTAATTTACTCTCAGATTTTTCCATAATCAAATTGGGATGCTATATATTTTGAGACACCTTTGAAGCACCAGTATGACACACGTAGTTGTAAAACCTGTTCCACAGACATGTCAAACAATCTAAGAGGGATGATATGTTCCTTGGCATTTAGCAAATTTCCTAGGAATCCATTTACTGTCAAGCTCATTTTTGTGTACCCATGTAAATTAAGTTGCATGGATTTGTCTTTAAACAGTTGACTCACACATTTAGTTACAAAGAACAATATTATTACAATTTTTTTGTGATAACATTGAAGAATTAGGTTGTAATATTTACTAATAATTCAGTGATCCTTCTGCTGAAATATCAAATTTGTGATTCACTGTTTAATATCACCTGAAATGTTGGCTAATCATCTGCAATCTAAAGAAATCAGGGGGCATAATGCCAGTTAGAGATGGCAATACTCGTTTACAGAAACCTAAAATCACCTTGCTAATTGCTTAGAAAGCTTATACCACTATATTTGACATTCACAGAATGTACAACCTTTTCAAGAACATGTGGAATATTTTCCAAAACACGCACAAAATAGTTTATATGAAGCACCATAGAACACGTTTTACTAAATGCCCAGGATTTTAAGTCATACATCGTA
The DNA here is from genome assembly GCF_002776525.5 of Piliocolobus tephrosceles. NCBI lineage: Eukaryota > Metazoa > Chordata > Mammalia > Primates > Cercopithecidae > Piliocolobus > Piliocolobus tephrosceles. Next base: position 29,055,417 of record NC_045437.1, read on the forward strand.
TACTCTTTGACCATGATAAAATTAGACTAGAAAGTAAAGATATAAGATAACTTATAAGTTTACAAATGTGTGAAAATTAAGAAACTTTTTTTAAATGCATGGGAATTAATATATTTTGGAGTGAAAATAATGAAAACAAAGATCATCAAATTTGGGGAGCTGGCAGCTAAAGTAGTGCTTCATAAGTTACAAGTTTAGCTTTAAAGAAAATATTAAAAGAATCAGTAATCTCTACATTGATTGTGGAAGAGAGTTAAGCCTAATAGGAAAGACATAATAATACAAAAGCAAAAATAAAACATTAAGGATACAGTCAAGAAGAAAATTTGATTAAGTCTAAAGTTGGCATATAAATTTTAAGAAAATTAACAGTGAAAATCAGATCAAGAAAATAAATCAAAACAAGCAACACATATTGCACTGAAGATCTTTCAGTTCTAAATATTTTAAGATGATAACATATAAAACTTTGTAGGAATAAATTTGAGAACTTAGATGAAATATAAAAAATATTTGGGAAAGAGAAACACACTTACCAAAGCACAAATGAGGAAATATAGAAAGCAATTATTTTTATACATTGACAAAATAATTAAGCCCACATATTACAACTTCAGAATGAACATGATACCATAACCTGGTAGAAAAAAGCAAATAAATGTAAAGGCAATGTCTTCAATTAAACTCGATGTAATAACTCAAAGTGTGATTAACACAATCTAGAAATACATAAAGCAATATTACATCACGATGTTGTAGGAAATTTACATTCCAACAACTCAAATTAGTTTAACATTTAAAACTATTAAAAATATTTTAGTACATTAACAGTAAAGAAGAAAATCAATAAAATATTTTGCTAAATAAATATATTAAAATACTTGAAAAAAGTAAGCACAGAAAATGGTTAAGTGAAATCTTAAAAATTGAGAGCATGAGGAACTTTTCAGTCTGTAAATAAATCAAAATACGCAACTAATATTCAACTTAAAAGAGATAAATCCATTTGCAACTGAGTATGAAAAGAGAAAAGAATATTTTTCTCACGTTTTCCGTATATTGTATTAAACGTCACTTATGTAATAAAGCAAAACTTAAAGGAATAAAATACAATGTTAAAAAGTTAACACTGTCATTATTATTATTATTTTTGAGACAGGGTCTCATTCTGTCACAGAGGTTGGAGTACAGTGGCATGATCTCAGCTCACTGCAGCCTCAACCCCCAGGCTCAAGAGATCCTTCCACCTCAGCCTCCCGAGTAGCTGAGACTACAGGCACGTGCCACCATGACAGGCTAATATTGGTATTTTTGTAGAGATGGGGTTTTGCCATGTTATCCAGGCTGGTTTTGAATACCTGAGGTCAAGGAATCCACCCTCATTGTCAACCCTAAGTACTATTATTACAGGTATGAGCCACCGCTCCCAGCTGTCATGGTCATTATTCTTAAATAACAAGATTATATACAAAGAATAACGTACCTATGGGAACTATCAAAAAATTTAAAAAAGCTCAAAGGATCAATATATCAATAATTTTATAGCTTCACTGTAAATTATATATATATATATATATACACACACACACACACGCACACACACACACAGACAGAGACAGAGACAGAGAGAAAATTTCCATCTTATTTTCAAATCTCAGCAAAGCTTTGATTGTGTGCTCTGATTCATCCAGGTTGTAAAAAAACAGCTAACATTTCAGATGATTTTAAAGAATGGCCCACATATTTTAAATGAGTAGATGTAAACCACTGTTATTGATGTCTAACACTGATATTGTTAAACATTGTATAGGCCTAGGTATATATCTAGTAAAAGCTATGCAAAAACAATAACCTAAAACTACAAAACACTGTTGAGTAAAGTTAAGGAAGACTTAGGTACATGGAAAAGCATATGTAGTTCATGCATTGGAAGAACTTAAAATATTAAGATATCGATTTTATCTAAAATATGTAATTCAATCTAAAATATTAAGACATCAATTCTGACATTTGTTTAGAAATCCAAAGTGAGTCCAAGCAACCACAGTAGTTTTTTGTAGAATTTATTTTTAAATGTTGGTTCTAAAAATCATATGAAAATGCAGAGTGTCTAGTGTCAAGAACAGCTTGAGAAGAGCAAAATTACAAGATTTAGACTATCAAATTAAAGACATACCCTAAAACTAGCAATTAAGGAAATATTCAGTGTTGTCATCAATATCATTAAAATAGTCATACTGCCTGAAGCAACTTATTAATTCATTGTTATTTCATTAAACTACAATGGTTTGTAGTTTTGTGAAAATTATTCACAAAACTAGGAAAATTATTTAAAAATTAATATGGAACCAAAAGAGAGCCTGAATAGCCAAGTCAATCCTAAATAAAAAGAACAAAGCTAGAGGCATCATACCACCTGACTTTAAACTATACTATAGAGCTACAGTAACCAAAACACCATGGTACTGGTATTAAAACGGACACATGAAACAATGGAATAGTAAAAGAAAGAAAAGGAAAATTTCAGCCCATATGCTTGATGACATTGATGCAAAAATATCCAACAAAATACTGGCAAACCAAACCCAGGAGCACATCAAAAAGCTAATTCACCATGATCAGGTAGGCTTTATTCCTAGAATGCAAATCAATAAATGCGATACATCACACTAACAGAACAAAAGACAAAAACCACGTGATCATCTCAATAGATGCAGAGAAGGCTTTTAATAACATTTAATGTCCCTTCATGTTAAAAACTCTCAGCGAACTAGACATTGAAAGAACTTAACTCAAAATAGTAAAAGCCATCTATTACATATCTATAGCCTACATCATACTGAATGGGCAAAAGCTGAAAGAATTCCTCTTGAAAACCAGCACAAGACAAAGATGCTTTCTCTCACTATTCCTTTTCAACATAGTGTGGGAAGGCCTGACCAAAGCCATCAGTCAGGAAAAATAAAACATGTCCAAATACAGAGAGAGAAAATCAAACTATCCCTGTTTGCAGAGGATATGATTTCATATGTAGAAGACCCCATAGTCTCTGGTCAAAAGCTGTTTGAGCTGATAAGCAACTTCAGCAAAGTGGCAGGATACAAAATCAGTGTAAAATATCCCTAGCAGTCCTATACACCAGCAATAGCCAAGCCAGGAGCCAAACCCGGAACACAATCCCCTTCACAGTTGTCATAAAAATAATAAAATACGTAGAAATACAACTTAGCAAGAAGGTGAAAAATCTCTAAGGTGAGAATTACCAAACACTGCTCAAAGAAATCAGAGATGATACAAATGAATGGAAAAACATTCCATGCTCATGGATGGGAAGAATCAATATAGTTAAAATGGCCATAATATCCAGAGTAATTTACAGGTTCAGTGCTATTCCTATCAAGCTACCAATGACATTCTTCAAAAAACTAGAAAAACAAAAAAGCTATTTTAAAGTTCTTATGGAACCAAAAAAGAGCCCAAATAGCGCAGGGAATCCTAAGCAAAAAGAACAAAATTGGAGGCATCACACTACTTGACTTCAAAATATGCTACAGGGCTATAGTAACCAAAACAACTTGACTTTGGTACAAAATCAGACACGTAGACCAGTGGAACAGAGTACAGAGCTCAGAAATTAGGCTGAGCCTTATTTGTTCTTCAATAAATTTGACAAAAACAATTGGGAAAGGACTCCTTATTTAATAAGTGGTGCTGGGATAACTAGCTAGACCTATGCAGAAAACTGAAACTGGATGCCTCCCTTATGTCATATACAAAAATCAACTCAAGATGGATTAAAGACTTAAATGTAAAACCCAAAACTATAAAAACCCTGAAGACAACCTAGGCAATACCATTCTGAACAGGGGAACTGGCAAAGACTTCATGACGAAAATTTCAAAAGCAATTGCAACAAAATCAAAAATTGATACATGGGATTTAATTAAACTAAAGACTTTCGATTAAAAGAAACTATCAACAGATTAAACAGACAACCTACAGAATGTGAGAACATTTTTGTAAATGATACATCTGACAAAGATCTAATATCCAGCATCTATAAGGAAACTAAACAAATTTACAAAAAGCCCACAAACAACCCCATTAAAAAGTGGGCAAAGGCCGGGCGCGGTAGCTCAAGCCTGTAATTCCAGCACTTTGGGAGGCCAAGACGGGCGGATCACGAGGTCAGGAGATCGAGACCATCCTGGCTAACACAGTGAAACCCCGTCTCTACTAAAAAAATACAAAAAAAACTAGCCGGGCGAGGTGGCGGGCGCCTGTAATCCCAGCTACTTGGGAGGCTGAGGCAGGAGAATGGCGTAAACCCGGGAGGCAGAGCTTGCAGTGAGCTGAGATCCGGCCATTGCACTCCAGCCTGGGCAACAGAGCGAGACTCCGTCTCAAAAAAAAAAAAAAAGTGGACAAAAACATGAGCAGACACTTTTCAAAAGATATATATATGGCCAACAATTATACGAAAAAAAAAAAAGCTCAATATCTCTGAACATTAAATTCAAATCTTAACCACAATGAGATACCATCTCACACCAGTCAGAATGGGTATCATTACAAAGTCAAAAAATATCAGGTGCTGGCGAGGCTGCAGAGAAAAAGGAATGCTTATGTATGTTTGGTGGGAATGTAAATTGGTTCAAATTGTGGAAAATAGTGTGGTAGTTCCTCAAAGGTGAAAAACAAAACTACTATTCAACGCAGCAATTCCATTAAGGGGTGTATACCCCCCAAAATGTAAATCATTCTGTCATAAAAACACACAAAAGTATATTTTCATTCTAGTTATTCACAATAGCCAAGACACAGAATCAACATAAGTGCCCATCAATGATTTACTGAATAAAGAAAATTTAGTACATTTACATCATGAAATACTATGCAGCCATACAAAGAATAAAATTATGTCATTTGCAGGAACATGGATGGAGCTAGAGGCCATTATCCTTAGCAAACTAAAGCAGGAACAGAAATGCATATACTGCATGTTCTCACTTAAAGGTGGAAGGTAAGTAATGAGAACACATGGAAACTTAAAGGAAAACAACAGATACCATCACCTACCAGAAAGTGGAGAATGGGAGGAGGAAGATGATCAGGAAAAATAACTAATGAGTACTAGACTTAATATATTGGTGATGAAATGATCTATAAAACAAATGCTCATGACATGAGTTCACCTGTATAACAAACCTACACATGTACCCCGAAACGAAAATAGAAGTTAAATAAAAATTAAAAAATTAAAAAAAAGTATTGTCTCAGTGATAAGTTAAATAGAATTGAGGATGCAGAATCCATTTTAAAAAGTCTCACTGTATTTATTTTGAATAGGATAATTATACCAAAGAGGAAACTAACCCAGGTAATTATATAACAGTGCTATTACCATATATATTTATGTATATACTTATGAAAGTCAAATGAAATTTTAAAAGAGCCACAGTGTCATAATTTACTCACAAATGAATCTGAATTCAGAGATAATCAAATAGATGCCAACAGACAGATATAGATAGCTAAATAGATGTTAGATAAATAGATTGATAAAGATGGATAGATAGATAGAGATGGAAAAACAAATATGGCAAAATGTGAACAATTTGTGAATTTGGGTGAAGCATTTGAAATAGTTTCAGATTTTCTGTAAGTTTAAATTAATGTGCAGATGTTAGCTTTTAAAAACAAATGTATATGAAGGTGAAATAGCAACACACTAGAAAAATATATTTCCAACATAAATATCTGGAATAACAGGCATATCAAGAATTATATTGCATATAGAATTATCTAAATATTATATAATTTATAAGATTATATTTCAGTATTTCTTTTCTTCCTATTATCGTTATTTTCTAATACAAAGCTAGATATAGCATATTTTATAAATGAGAACCTTTAAATTCATTTTAAAAAGAGAGTACCTGCCAAGCATTTGGAAAATTTACCAAAGCTACTTTCAAAATAGTATTGACTTTGAATGCATATTGGGTATTTTCATAAATCATGAAGCGACAAATGAGGACAGAACTGCATAATATTTCAAAGACGTGGAAAACAAAGCTTTTTAAAATATGACTTAAAAATTTGACAAAGTAAGCAAATATGCCAAATGATAAAATTAATATCAATGAGGAAAGCTTTCACAAAATAGGAGAAAAATTAATCCACTCAGAGAAAAAGAATATTTATCCACAATCACAAATATTTAATTTTAGAAATGAGAGAATGATTTATTTCAGGGAAAATAGTATAATATTAGAACAATACTTAATACAAAAATGACATATTTAGCAAATGGTTATTACACATTACCTATTTCTGACATAAGAAAAGTGATTTAAATAAACAGACATGCTATTAATATTTTCATTTTTTAATATTATAAGGACTATTTCTGAAATAGAAGACATGGGTAGTAAAATTTTAAAACTATTTAAAATAAAATACAGAAAGATGCAAAAATTAATGTTATTAGTAAAAATTATTAATATAATTAATATTTTCTCAAATTTCTACCACTGAAACGATAGAGAATTTAGATGTATTTGTTGTTAATATGTTTTGTCTTAGAAAATCTATATAAATCAATAGAGAAAATGTGAGATTAATAAGGAAGTTCAGAGAATGGCTAACCATACAAATATAATGAAACCATAGGTAACTTTTATACTAGCATTGAATTAAATCACCTGAGTTAAATTTATTCCTCCCAATAACAATATGAAAATAAAAAGAACCTTTTGTGATTCTGAAAGGATATATAGAACACTTTAAGGAGGGCTACAAATTATTCTCCTAGATATTAATGACTTTATTAATGGACAGACATGATATATTATCTGAGAGAAAAACACCTAATATTAAAAATAAAATTTTTCATCAATGAAAGTATAGATTAAGCTGCGTTAATAAAAATGTAAACTGTTATTCAAAAATCTATTTGATGATTCTATGTATTATCTGTAGATACACAGGCACAAGTCACTAAAAATTCATGTGAAAATTATTTCCTTTTTTCTGACTTCAGAAAGTGTACTAACAAAAATAGTAAAAATACATATTTTAAACAAAAGAAAAGGAAACAAGCTAAAGTAAGGCTAACAATTAGAAATAAAATGTGTAACTATGAACAACTATTGTCTTATTCAAATGGCAAGTGAGTTTTTATGAAATATGTCCCATTCATTCATCCCACCATATAAAAATATAGTAGTTGAGAAAAACATTTTACAAATTTAAATAGAATAACTAAGATACAATGAAGATGTTGTGGCCACCCATAGGACTAGATGAATCACTGTCCCCATTTTGATTAGGATATTGAAACTGATGATTCATTTACATGTGCATGCACAAAAACACACACAAACACACAGGTGTGAAAGGTATATTATCCACATAAGCAGCTTTCTGGGGAGAGAAAGGTGGATGTAAAGCAGGTAAATTAAGGGATTGAAACAAAAAGTGCGGGATTCAAGATAGCCGACTAGAGACGGTCAGGAGAACCATCTGCCACTGGAAGACTGGGACATTGGGAAGAATGGGATACTCTGAGTAGATCTTCGGATGGAAAGAATTGAGAGTGGATGGAAGAAGGACACAGATGCTGGGCTGAATGGGGAGGAAGCTGAGAACCTTGCACAGGGCTACCTCACACTAGGACTCATTCCTATCCCCCAATAACTACTGGGGAAGGGGTGAGTTGAACAGATGAGGAGTGAAACACTCTCATCACAAAGCTCTGAAATTCTGGCAGTAGGAGACCTCAAAACCCCCACAGACACTTAAGCTGGCAAGGAAAGCTGCCTTGAGTGCTGCCTTTTCACAGGGGGAGAAACTCCAGCCTGAAAAGAGGCCAGAGGGTTTGGTATGTGCACATCTGCAGTAGAGCATGGCCAGGGATGCTCATCACCCAAGGTTCACCATGCTTTCCTAAGAGACCTTAGCACAGGTAAGACTTTCAGACATGGAGACAGCAGGGTGGTTTTGCTTGAGAGACGGGGCCAGTCTGATCTGATCACCCCCCTGGCTACTTGTCTCCTTTGGTGCCCCAGCCTAGCCATACCTACTTGCAGTGCAGCCTCACATGCCCAACTGGGGCATTTTCTGGGGACTTTCATCATAGTTCCTTCTCTGGCAGACCTTTGGAGAGCTCTAGCAGAGCACCACCAGATAACAAGCACCAGCTAATCTGCACCCTCCCCTTACTTCAGTCTCACTTGCACCACTTTGCTGGAAGGCAATCACCCTTGTTTATCCTCCCAACACTTTACCAGTACGAATGCATGTACAGATGCCAGCAACCCCACCTTCATCCTTATGCAGTCAGTGCCTCCACTGTGAATGCATGTATGTGGCCGGCAACCCAGCCCCCTGTGTGCCAACACTGCTGCCTCTGCAAAGGCATGCATGGAATCTGGCAGCCCCACACCCACAAGCACCCTGTTTCCCACCTCCACCAGCAGCAGTGTGATCACCTGAAGAAATGCTGTAGCACTGCTCCTACTGGTGTTTCACCCCAGCTGACATGTACTCCCTGTTGCACTGCCACTGCTGCAAGCATGTATGAACAAGCACAGATCCCACTGCCACTGCCCCAGTAAGGGCTTTGGCCTGTCCTACCCACTGGACTGCTGTGGCCAGTGGTCCAGAAACAATGCAGCCCCTTCAGTGAAATAGATTCCTAACCTCAAGTGGCCAGGGAACAAGACCAGAAAAGGCTGATACCAGCCCCTCAGTGTTAAAGTACATAGCCCAGGAGTGCTGAGCTGAGCCTTGACCCTATAAAATCTTTCAGAAACAAAGACAGTCATCTGAACCCACCTTGTACCACAATCAAACCTCCAACATCATCAAAGAAGTTAAAGGCAACACAAGAACTTCAAAAATTGAAGGAACATAAGCCCATACAGATGAGGAAGAATCAGCACAATAATTCTGGCAACTCAAAAAGCCAGAGTGTCTTCTTACCTCCAAATGATTGTACTAGTTCCCAAGCAATGATTCTTAACCAGGCTGAAGTGATTAAAATGACAGAAATATAGTTCAGAATATAGATAGGAATGAAGATCATTGAGATTCTTCGGAGAAATTCATCGCCCAATTAAAGGATACTAAGCAATGTAATAAAACAATACAGGAGATGAAAGATGAAATGGTCATTTTAAGAAAGAACCAAACTTATATGATAGAACGGACAAACTCACTTCAAGAATTTCAGAACACAATTGAACGTATTAATAGCAAAATTGACCAAGCTGAGGAAAGAAGCTCAAAGCTTGAAGACTGGTTCTCAGAAATAACTCAGTCAGACAAAAATAAAGTAAAAAGACTTAAAAAGAAAGAACAAAACCTCTGAGAAATATGGAATTTTGTAAAGAGGCCAAATCTATGCTCACTGATGTCCCTGAAAAAGGGTGAGAGAAAGCAAGTAACTTGGAAAACATATTTCAGTGTATTGTCCATGAAAATTTCCCTAATATCACTAGAGAGGTCAACATTCAAACTTAGAAACTGTAGAGAACCCCTGCAAGATATCACAGTAGATGACCATCACCAAGACACACAGTCATCAGATCATTCATTGTTAAAATGAAAGAAAAAGGTTAAAGGCAAGTAGAAAACAGGGGCATATCACTTACAAAAAGGAACTCTATTAGACTAAGAGTAGAGATTAGGAGCTGATATTCAGAAGTCTTAACAAAAAGAAATTTCAGCCAACAATTTTATATCTGGCCAAACTAAGCTTCATAAGTGAAGGAGAAATAAAATCCCTGTCAGATAAGCAAATGCTAAGGGAGTTTGTTACCACCAGACCTGCCATACAAGAGGTCCTGAAAGGAATGCTAAATATAGAAAGGAATGATCATTACCTGCCACCATAAAAACACACTTAAGAACAAAGACCATTGACACTATAATCCAACCACACAATCAAGTCTGCATAATAACCAGCTAACAACATGATGACAGGATCTAATCCACACATATCAATATTAACCTTGAGTATAAATGAGCTGAATGCCTCAATTTAAAGTTGCAGAATGGCAAGTTGGATAAAGAAGCAAGAATCATTGGTATACTATCTTCAAGAGACCTATCTTACTTGCAAAGACATAGTAAGCTCAAAGTAAAGGGATGGAAAAAAGTCTACCAAGTAATCAGAACATGGAAAAAAAAAAAAGCAAGAGGGGTTGTTTTTCTACTTTCAGACAAAACAGATTTTAAACCAACACAGATCAAAAAACACAAAGAGGGACATTACATAATGTTAGAAGGTTCAATTCAACAGGAAGACCAAACTGTCTTAAACACATATATGCACCCCACACAGAAACACTCAAATTCATAAAGCCAGTTCTTAGAGACCTATGATATAAAGAGACTTAGATAACCACACAATAATAGTGGGAGATTTCAACACCCCACTGTCACAGATTTAGACAGATTATTGAGTCAGAAATCTAACAATAATATTTGGGACCTGAACTCAACATTTGACCAAATTGCTGTCTACAGACCCCTCAACCCCAAAAACAACAAAATATACATTCTCCTCAGATACACATGGCACATATTCTAAAATCAACCATACAATCAGCCATAAAACAATCCTTAGCAAATTAAAAACAAACCATATGAACCACAAAGACCACAGTGAAATGAAAATAAATATTAAGAAAATCATTCAAAACCATAGAATTACATGGAAATTAAACAACTTGCTCCTAAACAACTTTTGGGTAAGCAAGGAAATTAACACAGAAATCAAGAAATTCCTTGAAAAGACTGAGAACAAAGATACAACATACCAGAATCTCTGGGACACAGATAAAGCACTGTTATGGGGTAAATTTATAGAACTAAACACCCACATCAATAAGTTAGAACCTCAAATTAACAACAGAACATCACACCTAGAGGAACTAGAGATAAAAGAGTAAACTAACCCCAAAGCTAAAGAAGACAAGAAATACCCAAAGTCAGATCTGAACTAAAGGAAATTGAGATGTGAAAATCCATACAAAACAATGAGTTCAAGATTTGCTTATTTGAAAGAATAAATAAAGATTGATAGAGTACTATTTAGACTAAAAATAAAAAAGAGAGAAGATCCAAATAAACACAATCAGAAATAAAAAGGAGACTTTTCCACTGACTCCACAAAAATACAAAAACCTTCAGTGACTATTATGAGCCCTTTTATGCACACAAGCTAGGAAACATAGAAGACAATGATAAATTTCTGGAAACGTACAACCTCCCAATGTTGAAACAGGAAGAAACGAATCCCTGAACAGACAAATAACGAGTTACAGAATTTAATCAGTAATAATCCCCTATCAACTAGAAAAAGCTCAGAAACAAATGGATTTACAGTGAAGTTCATCTAGATGTATAAAGGAGAGCTGGTACCATTTCTATTGAAACTATTTCAAAAAATTGAAGAAGGACCTTTTTGTAACTTATTTTATGGGGCCAACATTATTGTAATACAAAATCTCTCAGAAACACACACAAAAAAAACTTTAGGTCAATATCCTTAATAAGTAAAATGCAAAAATACTCACAAAATACCAGTATCTCAAATCTAGCAGCACATTGAAAAGCTAAATCACCACAATCATGTAGGTTTTATCCCTGAGATTTAAGGTTGGTTCGGTATATACAAATCAATAAATGTGATTCATCATATAAACAGAACAAAAACCAAACCCATGATCATCTCAATAGACACAGAAAAGGCTTTCGATAAAATTCAACATCCCTTCATGTTAAGAACCCTCAAAAAACTGTTGAAAGAACCTAGTTCAAAATAATAGGAGCTATCCATTACATACCCACAGCCAACATCACACTGAATGGACAAAAACTGGAAGCATTTCCCTTGGAAACTGGAACAAGGCCAGAATTCCCTCTATCACCTCTCCTATTCAAAATCTTTCTGAAAGTGCTGGACTGAGGAATTAGGCAAGAAAAATAAATAAGAGGCATCAATTGTGTAGTTTGTTTTCATAATGTTATAAAGAACTACATGAGACTGTGTAATTTATAAACAAACAAGGTTTACTTGGCTCACAGTTCTGCGTGGCTGGGGAGGCCTCAGGAAACTTACAATCATGGCAGAAGGCAAAGGGGAATCAAGGCACATCTTACATGGCAGTAAGAAAGGGGTGGGAGTGAGGTACCACACTTTAAAAACATCAGATCTCATAATAACTCACTCACTATCACAAGAAAAGCAAGGAGGAATTTCGCCCCCCATGATCCAATCACCTCCATGAGGACACTCCTCTGACATGTGGGGATTACAATTCCAGATGAGATTTGGCTGGAGACACAAAGCCAAGCAATATAATCCATATAGGAAGAGAGGAAATCAAACTATCTCTGTTTGCAAACAATATGATTTTGTACCAAGAAAAATTTATAGCCTCTGTCCAAAAGCTCCTTGATTTTATAAACAACTTGAGCAAACTTTCAGAATATAAAATATAAAATTGGTAGCATTTCTATACACCAACAACATCCAAGCTGAGAGCCAAATCAAGTATGTAATCCCACTCACAGTAGCCACAAAGAATAAAATGCCTAGAAATACAGCTTACCAGGTATGAGAAACATCCCTACAACAATAATCACAAAACACTGCTCAAAGAAATCAGAGTTGACCAACCAAATGAAAAAATATTTCATGCTCATGTATAGAAAGAACTGATACTGCTAAAATGGGCATAGTGTCCAAAGCAATTTACAGATTCAATGCTGTGACTATGAGACTACCAATAACATTTTTCTCAGAATTAGAAAAACCCATTTTAAAATTCATATGGAACTGAAAAAGAGACTGAATAGCTAAGGCAACCCTAAGTTAAAATGACAACCCTGGAGGCTGCACATTACCTGACTTCATACCATACTACCAGGCTACAGAAACCAAAACTTCATGGTACCAGTGCAAAAACAGACACATAGACCAATGGAATGAAATAGAGAGCCCAGAAATAAAGCCACACACCTACAACTATCTGATCTTTGACCAAGTTGACAAAACAAGAGATGTTTTTGAATACAAAAAATAACTCCCTATTCAATAAATGATGCTGGGATTACTAGCGAGCAAGATGCACAAGATTGAAACTGGGCTATTTCTTACACCATATTCAAAAACCAAGTCATGATGGATTAAAGACATAAATGTAAAATCTAAAATTATGAAATCCTAGAAGATAACCTAGGAAATACCATTCTGGACATAGTCTGTCAAATAATTGTGATAAATTTGCAAAAAGCAATTGCAATAAAAAAAATGACAAATGAGACCTAATTAAACTAAAGCGTTTCTGCAGAGAAACTATCAACAGAGCAAATAGACAACCTATAGAATTGGAGAAAATATTTGCAAATTATGCATCTGAAAAAGGTCTAATATCCAACACCTATAGGAAACTGAAACAAATTAACAAGCGAAAAACAAACAACCCCATTAAAGAGTGACCAAATGACATGAACAGACACTTTTCAAAAGACGACATACACACAGCCAACAAGCATCTGAGAAAAATGCTCAACATCACTAATCATTACAGAAATGAAAGTCAAAACCGCAATAAGATACCCTCTAACATCAGTCAGAATGACTATTTTTAAAAAGTCGAAAAGTAACAGATGCAGACAAGGTTGTGGAGAAAAGGGAATGGTTATATACTATGGATGGGAATGTAAATTTAGTTGAGCCATTGTGAAATTTAGTGTGGGAGTTTCCCAGAGAACTTAAAACAGAATTGCCATTTCACCCAACAATTCCATTACTGGGCATACACGTAGAGAATATAAAACATTCTCCTATAAAGACACACATACATGTATACGTGTATATTCATTGTGTCACCATTCACAATAGCAGAGACATGGAATCAAAATGTGATATATATAATATATATTTATATATATATATATATCCAGCTTACCATTGATGAACATTTAGGTATACACACACACACACACACGCACACACACACTATGGAATAGTATTCAGCCATAAAATAATAACAAGATTATGTCCTTTGCAAGATGGAGCCAGAACCCATTACCTGAAGCAAACTAACACAAGAACTGAAAATCAAAGGCCACTTGTTCTCACTTAAAAGTGGGAGCGGAACGTTGAGTACATATGGACACAAAGAAGGGAACAAGAGATACTAGAGCCTGGTTGAATTTGGAGGGTGGGAGGAGAGTGGCAATAGAAAAACTACTTCTCAGGTACTATGCTCATTACCTGTGTGATGAAATAACCTGTATACCAAGCCCCTATGATATGAAATTTACCTATATCAAAAACCTGCACCTGTACCCCTGAACCTAATTCAAACGTTAACAAAATAAATAAAAGGACTGAGAGAGCAGATAAAAGAAAGGAGCTTGAGATTCTAACGATGGCTTGAGGGTAGGGCCAGGGTGATGTCCTCCTGCTCAGGCATGTTTAAACTCCTGCTAGCACCAAATGAGGCATCAACAGAGGCTTTCTTATTATCTTGTCTAGATGAGGCACAGAAGGGAAATCCAAAGAAGTAAGGCAAGGCTTAAAGCTGTCAAATGTCAGCAACTGAACCCAGATAGTTTTTTACAGATATACATCATCATAGTCTAGAAAAGGTTGTCCAGAAAACCTATGAGCTTAACATAGGTCAGCAAAGGTCTGGGCCTGGGAGTGAACACAGGCGGGATTTCAATTTCTGCAGGATGCTAGCATAGGAGAGCAATTCATGTGATTTGAAAGTCTGAGCTGGCAACAAGACTTGAGACAGGAGGCTGTAGGAAGGATCCTCTGTGAAGAAAGATACAAAAAAAACTAAAGTGAGCACTTCCTGGGGCTGGTATTGAGAGAGACATCTACAATAAAGGCCCAGGCCAACCTAATTTTAGCTTCGGGACTGGTTCTGAGCTCTATTAGCAAATCACAAACCACACGCTACTAATATATGACTTGATTCCGAAATGGCATCACCTAGTGATCAGGTGGAGCATATGCTTACAATAGTGTCTTCTATTAGAGAAAAAGAACTTCTTCTGAAGAATATTTCAAACTTAAAATTTGAAAAATAACTTCGTTACTGATAGCCAATGAGTCTAACAAATTAGGAAGAAAAAACACTCCTAGTTTCTTGGATTTTGAATCTGAAATGGACTTACTAATGTTTAAGATTATTAAATATTAACATATACAAAATATACAAAATACTACAAAGGTGTAAAACCAAAATAATTATAATGCAAAGGTATACAGAAGAGTCAATTTAAAATGTAGGAGGTGTGTATATATACACAAATATATATATATATTACTGTAATTGTACAAACATATGACATATAACTATAAAATTATTAATATATAAAATATAGACATATATAGCAGATGTATAATTGTATTCATTAATATATAGCATAGAGAAATAGAGCCAATTAAAACAATGTCAATAAGAAGGTAAGAGAAGATAAATATTGTATAAAATTTTAAATAAGATTAAATAAACACTAAAATTAAAGAAGGAGATTGAAATGTTCAATTTCAATAAGCCTATTGAAAATTCCAGAATTAGGAATTAGTAAAACCATCACATAGGTAAATTTCAAAGTATTAGATCACGGCAATTTGAAAGCATTGTAAAATGACAAGTATCTTTACACAGAAAAAGACTCAAATATTTAAAAAGAAAGTTAAGAAAACATACATAGTGAAAAGGAAATGTACATGATTTAATCATTTACTTATTACACAATATGTAACTAGAAATTTTAGGAAAATCAATGATAAATTTGGAGTCTTGACATAACTTAATTCCATAAGCTTTCATACCACCAACTAGGTGGAATCCAAAGTGAGTTTTAAGAATTCTCATATCCTTTTTTATATTTAGTTTCAACTTGACTAACATGTATCTGTGTTTCCTATTAGGTAAGATTTGTGTAAAAGACAAGTTTATATGTCATTCAGCATGCCCAACTGGCTGCCATAAGTCTCTTGGCTTATCATTTTGCATGTGATAGGAGACATATGAAGTATAATCCAAGTTTAGTCTTATCATGTATTTCATGACACTCCAGGGAAATCCAGAGATGCTACCAGCTTCCAACTTGTTGAGCTCTCGCCTTCAACATCTAGATTTTCTCAACTGCCCGCCTAGCTGACCATCAGCAGTGCATATCCACAGCCAGATAAAGAGGCGCCAGACTTCCAGAGTCTTTTCCACCAACTCAATATTGTGGCCCCATATTGACAGATGGATGTGCCTGCCTTCCTAGATTTTCTTGGCTATTCCAGTATGCCAACCATGCCACTCTTTCAGGAGGACTGGATAAAAATATTTCACTGCCCCCAATATTTCTACAATCTGTACTAAATAACTTACTGTAACTGTATTTTCAGAAAGAGAAGAAAGAAAAGACTAGGACAGGAACAAACATTTTAACTGATAATGCGAAATAATTTATCAAAATTAAATCAAAGGTTGAAAAGACAAGAAAAAAGAATCCCAGTGATCCTGTAATTTCTGAACAGAGTAGATTAAAATATACGCACTTTATTATATCATAGTGAAAACAAAAAGCAAACTCAAATAAAATATTTACAATAATTTATATTACCGATGAAATAGAACAAAAGTGCCACATTACTGGAAGTCAACCAATGTTGTTGAACATGTGTTTGCTTCGTCTACTGACCTTTCATATACCTTTTTAGAGAAGTATTTGCTCAAGACTTTAGCCACTTTTATTCACAGAATATTGTTTTTACTTAAAGAAAGGAACCAACAGAAAAATTATCATTATCCTGCCTTAGGTATCTAATTCAAGTTTCATCAAAAATAAATGGAGTGAATTTTTCATTTGACAGAACAAAATAGAGAGTGTTTGGGGTAATCAAAAAAAATCCTAGTAAATGTTAGAATTTTGGAAGTCTTGTATCTGTCACCATAAGATTGACAAATACCCACTACCATGGAATTTCCTAATGAGATTTGTGATAATATAAGCAAAAGTAATTTTTCATATTTCACAGCGACATGCATAAATATTTAGAATATCTGCATAAAATAGATAACTATTATTTTTATATAATCATTGTAGCAACATTATGTAGGGGTAAAAGACCATTCAGTGTAAAAAATAATCAATAATTTTTGATGTGACAAATTATGAAAAGCTCATTGAAATGTTTGTGGATTCTCTATTTAAATTAATGTAAAATTAAAACATTGAGTTTGGGTATAGTATCAAATAAAAATATCCCAAAATATCTGAAAACACCATTCAAATATGATTCCCATTTACAGATACAAATATTTGTGAAGCCAAATTTCCTTCATACACTTCAACTAAAACAACATATTGCTACAAAATGAATACAGATGGTAGGTAGGAAGGAGATAAGAAAATTGATTATGTTCTAGTAAATCAAAGATTAAAGTTAATTAAAAAATTATATTACACTGCCTTATGTCAAATATGTATTTCGGAAAATACAGTTATTTTTAAACTCCAAATATTATTCATGTTAGTGTTTAGTGGGTTTATTATTGTTACTTTAAATAAATTAATAAAAAATACAAAACTCTTAGTTATATTTCTGATGCTATCTCATCAGAATTTCTATAGAAATTTCTATAGAAATTGATGGGTATGAATAAAAACAAGGCACTTGTGGTCCTCAATATTTTTAAGGTTGAATAATGGTCCGGTCCTGAAATAAAAAAGATTTATAAAACCTCTGCTGTTGAAGCATGAGAATAAGTGAACCATTGATGTATGAACAGCATAAATGTATATCAAACTTTAATAAAGGAAAGAACAGTCAGGCATAAGAGAATATCTACTACAATATTCCACATTTATATATAACCAAGAAAAACTCGTTTTATTATGTTAGTCAAAAAGTAGTGCACAGGCCAGTCGCGGTGACTCACGCCTGTAATCCCAGCACTTTGGGAGGCCAAGGCAGGCAGATCACCCTGAGATCAGGAGTTTGAGGTCAGCCTGGCCAACATGATGTAACCCCATCTCTACTAAAAAATACAAAAAACAAACAAATCAACAAAACAAAAATTAACCAGGTCTGGTGGCATATGCCTATAATTCTTGAGTCTGTGGCTGGAGAATCGCTTGAACCCAGGAGGAGGAGGTTGCAGTAAGTTGAGACTGAGCCACTGCACTCCAGATTGGGCAATAGAGCAGGACTCTGTCTGAAAATAAAAACAATTTTAAAAAGTAGTGTAAAAAATAGATAAAAACTTATGCCCTCATGTAGTTTGCATTTTTGGGAGAATACAGACAATATAATAAACAAGGATAATGGAATAGATGCCTATAAATTGTATTTATTTTAAAAAATAAGTTGATAGTGATAAAAGTGAGTTTGGCATAGAAAAAAGTTTCCTACAGTATTTTCTCGGGTTTGACTATCTAGTCAATTTTTGTATCACTGAAATAGTGTATGTTCTTTTGTCAAACACTGGAATAGTTTACATTCAATATCACTTTTCCTAGAATTTTTGATAGTTTTCCTGTTGTGAGGGCTGTGGAACATATGCTTATCCTTTTGGGAACACTTTTTAAACAATCAGTTGAGATTATTTTTTGTTCATAGGTCAATTCTTGTCCACTCATTAACCCTTACCTATAGGATGAATATGCAAGAAACAGAAAGTTGGGGAAAATAATATATTTTCTCACAGTTCATGTATTACATAATGTTTGGTTCACCTTCTTCCTCCAAGTACTTTGGAATTTTGATGCCTAATTAGTTTTTCTTCAGAACAGCATTGACCTTGTTGTTCACTGTGGAAACTCTCTTCAGGTCATTCCATTATATGCTGAATAAAGCCTATATATATACTTCAGACTGATGATTGACATCGAAATTCCTACAAAGGCTTGCCAACTAGCAATCGTTTCTGTTTTTTTGTGGTCCAATTTATAATATGCTACACACTGCAAACTTGCCTCTGGACATGCTCATTATTTCTGAATCACCCCTTAAATCCTTACCTCCATGTGCAAATCCTTGCCTCTCTTCCAAGACTAAGTTTGATACAACTCCATTTCTCTGGAGACATCTTTGATCTCATTAATTAAAATAATTTCTTTTTTCTTAGAACTCCTTAGTCATTTAATTAAAAATATTATGAATTCCTTGAATAAATGATTCATTCTCAATTCATTTTTACAGCCTAAAAGGAACCAAAGTGTTCTACATAATTTAGACGTTCAATATATCTGTTTAATAATAAAACAGAAAAAATAAACTGCCAAATTTCATTAAATATAAATCCGTATTAATACTACAGTGCGGATTTTAAGTATTAACAAGAATAGTTTTCTCAAATTGCGATTAGAATATAGATTCATAGGTTAAAAAATTCAAGGTATGTAAACTGTAATAGAATTTGGAAGCAGTTCCTAGCCAGGATGCTGTATCCTGGATAAAGAAATACAACTATGTTCTAGTCTCAGGTATATTCACATGTAGGTAAATTATTTTGATATCTGAATTTAGATATGTTCCAGTTAGATTCATAAAGCATATTTTTGTTGATCCTTCATTTATACTTTTCTGCTTTCCAATTCGAAAAATAGAGCATCCAGTAAGAAAGTGTAGTTACCCTGACAGCAAGCTTAAATGTTAGATATAATTTATAACAATATACATTTTAAAACCATTTTTTACATTTTTTCCACTACATAATTACAATATATTATAATGTACAATAAATTATATATTCATAATTGTATTTAATAAGTCATTTCATTTAAAACACTGGTTTGATTAAAGCATTCATTTGATTAATCAATTGATAAATTGATATCAATTTTTCTAAGATTAAAATGCAGTTTACAGAATATATGTGAACATATATACCTCTTTTTGGAAGAAATTCAAACTGGTTGACATTTTATTTTATTTTTCATTATTTTAATTGGCTAACACAATTTATCATTTTAAACATTTATTTTTTTTCTTCTAAGAACATTTAATATCCTCCTTCTAGCTATATGAATCTATACTTTATTGCTAGCAATAGTCATTCTATAGTGGTATAGAACACTAGAACTTATCCCTCCTATGTAGCTGTGGTTTTGTATCCTTTAATGAATCTCTTTCTATCCCTCCTTTTCCCTTGACATATATTTTGACAACACATTGATGTCTGGGTGTGGTGGCACATGCCTATGAAGCCAGGGACTGGGAGGCTGAGGTGGGAAAATCACTTGAACCCAGGAATTGAACGCTACAGTGAGCTACCATCTAGTGACTTAACTTGTAATCCAGCCTGGGTAACAGAGTGAGAACTCATCTTAAGAGAAAAAAAAAAAAAAAGTGAGGCCGGGTGTGGTGGCTCACGCCTGTAATCCCAGCACTTTGGGAGGCTGAGGCGGGTGGATCACTAGGTCATGAGTTCGAGATCATCCTGGCTAACACGGTGAAACCCCATCTCTACTAAAAATACAAAAAATTAGCCGGGCTTGGTGATGGGCCCCTGTAGTCCCAGCTACTTGGGAGACTGAGGCAGGAGAATGGCTTGAACCTGGGAGGCGGAGCTTGCAGTGAGCCAAGACCACCCCACTGCACTCCAGCATGGGCGACAGAGCGAGGCCCTGTCTCAAAATAAAAGGAGAATGATCATTATTGATAAATAATTATATTTTATATGATCTAGAATTAAGGTTGAAAATATCCAAAATGGCTCATAATTCCAAAATAATATAAATTTAAGGGGCTATTTGATACATGTGTTTAAAAATATAAAACTTGATTCATTTTAAAACTAACATTGAGTTTGAAAATTTAAAAAATGTGAGTCAACATTCATGGACATAATAGTTTATTGCAACTTAGCTAAACATGAAAAATTTATTTCTATTGCCTAACATTAAATTCTTCTGTTTCTTTTATAAAATGCCTGAGGAATGATATAGGTAAATTAAGTAAGTCTTGTATGTTTAGAGTTCTCAAGAGTAAACATTACATTTCATTTTGAACTTTTAGGACTTAACAAAGAAAAAGCAGTTTGTAAAATTTTGGTGGGTTTGATATGTTTATGTAGTGTTTGGTTTCTTACTATAGTGAGATAAAATACTTCATTAAAAATGACATTTATCTTTCTAATCTTGTTTACAATACCAATAATTTAATTGGTTAAATAAAACTGTGTTTCATGATTCATTATAATAAAAGCATACCTCATTGTATGCAATATTTTTCTTCTCTGTGAATTAACATAAAACCACATTGCATCAAATGATAGATATTTTTAGATCTTGAAGCAAATTATATTAGAAGGCCTGAATAACGTTTATGAAGATTTTGATTTGCCTATAAATCTCTTCTAAATATTTGAAAGTCTTAATACAAGAATTAGAAAAAGTGAGAGAACGTAAAATAAGTAACAATTTTAGTAATGCACAAAATCTATCAAACTGACCTACCATATGGCTGTTTCATCACACTGCTGTATGAAGTGCTTTATATTTATTAAATCATTAAATCCTCAAAATTATATTTGGGATATATTTAAGATATATTATACTTGAGATAAATAATATCCTTGTTTTAAATACAAGCCCCAAAATGTATTTTATGTTTATATTTAGTATTATATTAAATGTATGTAATATTGATAGACAATGAGCCCATTAATAATTATAACAGTGATAGATCTGGGCTTTAAAGGCACTCTCACTTCAAACCTTTCTGTGTTCATCACTGCCATGCACTTTGTTTCTTACCATTAACTTTTACGGTATGTTTGACTTCATGTATGCCAGTTCTTTGAATCTTTACTGTGGCCCTATGAAATACTGTCATTTATTATCAAGAACCCTCTGCTATTGATTGAAAAAAAAAAAAGACTATGTAGATTTAGAAATTTAAGAAATCTGTTTTAATTCACATGGAGAATAAGTGCCATGGCAGAAATTTAACCCAATATTTTGGGTTGGAATCCTATATCCTAAGCCAGTCAACCACACAAATTTCTGTTGTAGATGATATTTGCATGGGCATAAATGTCAAATGTACTCCATTAGGGAAATCATTTGGAAGATATTGCCTCAATTAAAGTATATTTTTAAATGTGGCTCACAGATGGACTATGGTAGAAATGAAAGGAGGCTAATAGTTTCCTATTTTAACAAATTATTTGGAGTTCTTTTTTCTTTCAATTTCAGTGCAGCTGGGGTACACTCACTACAAAGTATGTAAAAAGTAATACATTTTTTACATTGTAAAATTTAGATATTTGTTGATTCAGTTAAATTTTATGTTGTAGGCTAAACCTAAGCTTTCATCCTATCCTAGACTGTATTTTGACTAATTTTATTGTTTTGTTTGTTTTTTGTTTTGCTTGCTTTTGACTTTATGATCTTTATTCTCTATACATTCCAAACTGATATTCTTCAGCTTCACTCAATTTTTTAAAAGTATATTTTCTCACAAAATAATCTATTACGGACGGTAGAATAAAATATTAAATCAAATACACAAAGTTATAATTTTCATGACTGCATGTATTTCTTTTTTATCATTTTAAATGTAAATATTATTTTGTAATTATTTGTATTGCTTTACATAATTCTGTTTACCATGGTGATATGTTCAAAGAAGCAACTCGTCTGGTATAAAGATTAATGCAATTTTTGCTTTCAAATCTATAAATTTTTGTTTTTGTAAATAATTATCAACAAATTAGCAATTTAATATTTTAATAAATACTAGTGCATCTCACTCTATTTTAGAAATAATAGTTCTCCAACATTTATTTCTTTATTTTATTATTATCTTTGAATATGTTTGCAGTTTTCTGCTTAATCAAACTATATTTGAGGAGAAAAAGAGCAAGATAAGAGAAAATGAGCATATGAGATTTCGTAGAAGTCCCTAAGTTTTAACAATTTTTTTTTATCATAGAATAGATTCAATATATCTTTTCCAAAAAGGCAACTGAACCAGAGACAGAGTAAAATATTTGCAATATATAATCTTTAATACTATTTAATATGTATTTGGAAAATTTAATATCCTGTTGGATTAAAATAGCATACCTTATATAGCTTGTGTTGTCCTATAAATTTTATTATATTCTATCAGCATACTAAAGCACTATCCATATATATATGTGTGTGTGTCTATGTGTCTATATGTATGTGTGTGTGTGTGTATGTGTGTGTGTGTGTGTGTATATATATATAAATGGATGCTCATTTTTGTTGTACAATGACCTTTTGAAATGAAAATCAAGAGGGCTTCCTGCAAGTAAACACGCACACACAAATCCTGATTCAAAAATGGGCAAACAACTTGAATAGATTTCTATAAAAATTATATTCAAATGTTATACAAGCACAAAACAGGATGTTCAATATCCCTAATCGTTAGGGAATGCAAAAGAAACCACAATGAGATATCACTTCACATTTATTTAAATCATTACTATAAACACACACAAACCACCAAAAGAAACAGCAAACAGAATATAAGTATTGGTGAGATTGTGGATAAATTGGAACCCTTACACATTGTTGATGGAAATGTAAAATGGTGCAACCATCATAAAAAACAGTATAAAAGTTCCTCAAAAACTAAAAATAAAGCTACAGTATGATCCAGAAATTCTACTTCTAAGGATATATACATTACAGTTGAAAGCAGAGTCTTGAAGAAAATATATCTGTACACTCAAAATATATTTGTACACTGGTGGTTACCAGAGACTGGGGAGGGAGGGAGGCATGGAGAATGACTAGAAATCCGTTAATGGATACAGAGTTGTGGGTGTGATAACCAAAAGGTGGAAGTAACCCAATTGCCTGTAGTGGACAAATGGGTAAACAAGATATATGTGAATGTTATTTATCCATAAAGAGGAAATAAATTCTGACACCTGCTGCAACATAGAAGAGCTTTGATTAATTGCTAAGTGGAATAAGCCAATCACAAAAAGAAAAACAAAGTACAAACTTCAACGAAGTACATTGGGTTGTCAAATTCGTAGAATAAGAGAGTAAAATAACCATTAGCCGAGGCTGGGGTGGGAGGCAGAATGAGTAGTAATCCTTTAATGGATTCAGAGTTTCAGTTTTGTGTAATGAAATGAGCTCTGGAGTAGATGATGATAATGATTGTACAGCATTGTGAATGAACTCAATATCATGACACTGAGAATTTAAAAATGGTTAAATGGTAAATTTTACATTATGTGTATTTTACTCCAATTGAAAGTTTTTAAAAAGATTATTTGTCCATCATAATTACAGGTATTAGTTATTTATGTCATATATATATTGTCCACAAATTCAATATTGACAAGTCAGTAATAACATTGATGTACATAAAAATTCTTACTTTTCTGATGTAACAATAGGTAATATACATAAAAGCTCAAACACCTCTCCCTGGAAAATCTAGAAATTTGAGCCTTAGAGAAAGATTAAAGGATGTTCCTTAGAGGAAAATAAGCAGAAAAGGAGAAGTAAAATACATGATACAATGTTTAACAAAGGAATTGCTAAATACATTGCTTAGCATAATGAGTATTAATCCTAACTATGGAAGTAATATCAAAAGAAAGGAGTCTGATATATAATATGAATAAAATATTGGCCAAAAATAACATGAGGATAAATAGGTAATCATTGAGGAAAAAATGATTTTTTAAATTATATTTTAATTTCTGAGATACATGTGCAGAACGTGCAAGTTTGTTACATAGGTATACACGTGCCATGTTGGTTTGCTGCAGTCATCAACCCAACATCTACATTAGGTATTTGTCCTAATGCTCTCCCTCCCCTACCCCAATCCCCTGTCAGGCCCCTGTGTGTGATGTTCCCCTCCCTGTGACCATGCGTTCTCTTTGTTCAACTCCCGCTTATGAGTGAGAACATGTAGTGTTTGATTTTCTGTTCCTGTGTTAGTTGGCTGAGAATGACGGTTTCTAATTTCATCCATCTCCCTGCGAAGGATGTGAACTTATTATTTTTTTATGGCTGCAAAGTATTCCATGGTGTATAGGTGCCACATTTTCTTTACCCAGTCTCATTGATGGGCATTTGGGTTGGTTCCAAGTCTTTGCTATTGTGAACAGTGCCACAATAGAAGCACATGTGCATGTGTCTGTAGAGTAGAGTGTTTTGTCATCTTTTGGGCATATACCCAGTAATGGAATTCCTGGGTTAAATGTTATTTCTGGTTCTAAACCCTTGATGAATCGCAACACTGTCTTCCACCATGGTTGAACTAATTCACACTCCCACCAACAGTGTAAAAGCATTACTACTTCTCCCCATCCTTTCCAGCATATGTTATTTCTTGATTTTTTAATGATCACCATTCTAACTGGCATACAATGGTATCTCATGGTGATTTTTATTTGCATTTCTCTAATGACCAGGGATGATGAGCTTTTGTTCATAGGTTTTTCTGGCAACATAAATGTCTTCTTTTGAGAAATATCTGTTGTTTAGAAAACCCCATCACCTCAAACCCCATCACCCAAAATCTCCTTAAGTTGATAAGCAACTTTAGCAAAGTCTCAAGATACAAAAATCAATGTGCAAAAATCACAAGCATTCCTATAGACCAAGAATAGACAAACAGAGAGCCAAATCATGTCTGAACTCTCATTCACAGAGAATAAAGTACCTAAGAATCAAACTTACAAGGGATGTAAAATACCTCTTTAAGGAGAGCTACAAACTAAAGGAAATAAGAAATAGAGGATACAAAGAAATGGAAAAACATTCCATGCTCATGGATAAGAAGAATCAAGATAATGAAAATAGCCATACTACCCAAAGTAATTTATAGATTCAATGCTATCTCCATCAAGCTACCATTGACTTTCTTCACAGAATTAGAAAAAAAAATAAGTTAAATTTTATATGGAACCAAAAAAGATCCCACATAGCCAAGACAATCCTAAGCAAACAGAACAAAGCTGGAGGCATCATGCTACCTAACTTCAAACTATATTACAAGGCTACAGTAACCAAAACAGCATGGTACTGTTACCAAAACAGAAATATAGACCAGTGGATCAGAATGGAGGCCTCAGAAATAATGCCACACATCTACAACCATCTGACCTTTGACAAACCTGACAAAAACAAGCAATTGGGAAAGGAGTCCCTGTTTAGTAAATGGTATTGGGAAAATTGGATAGCCATATGCAGGAAACTGAAACTGGACCCCTTCCTTACACCTTATACAAAAATTAACTCAAGATGAATTAAAGACTTAAATGTAAAACCTAAAACTATTAAAAAAAAAACTCTAGAAGAAAACTTAGGTAATACCATTCAGGACATAGGCATAGGCAAAGACTTCATGACCAAATCACCAAAAGCAATGGCGACAAAAGTCAAAATTGATAAATAGGTTCTAATTAAGCTAAAGAGCTTCTGCATGGCAAAAGAAAATATCATCAGAGTGAACAGGCAACCTAAAGAATGGGAGAAAATATTTTCAATCTGTTCATCTGACAAATGGCTAATATTCAGAATCCACAAGGAACTTCAATAAATTCACAAGAAAAAAACAACCCACCAAAAAGTGGGTGAAGGATATGAAAATTTGAAATTTTACTTATCTAGTTTGTTATACCAACAGGGAGCCTGCACATTATGTATTAAGGGAAAACAATGATAAAAAGAAAAATTATATTAATGATAGCACCAATATAGGTAATGATTAGGAATAAATTAAATAATATATATGATAATTTTAAACACAGAACAATATAGAAGAGGAAGACATAAAATTTGTGTGGATTGAAAGATTCAGTACTATAGAACCAATTTCCTCCAAATTATCTATGGATTCAACACAGTTTTAATAAAATTTAAACGAAACTGTATATATTGAATTAGTAATTATAAATTTTAAAAGAAATTGTGAAGATGCATAAATACTACAAATAGTTGTAAAGGAAGAAAGATTACACAAAATCTATCTGATATCAAGACATATAATAACAAATGATAATTTAAAAGAATAAATAATAAAAATTGAAATAGCCATTGAAAAAGAATAAAGAATCCAAACCAGTTTTCCACATATATGCAATTTGTACAGGTTCATACCAACACAGATATTGAGAAAATTATATATTATTCATTGTACTATGTATTGAGTTTATTTAAAAAATATTGGACTCACAACAGACACACATACACACACACAACTGGTTAGTTAAAAATCTATAAGTGAAAAAATATTTTAAGTCAAAAATAAATATAGAATATTAAATATATTCTTCCTGTAAGGATGAATTAATACTTAACTACGAAAGCATATAAAAGACAAATATATTTTCCACATTAAAAGGAATAACTTTTGAATAATAAAATATACCCTAGATGTTTGAATACATGACAAGAGATATTTTCATGTAGGAAATAGATAAAACTGATCATCTAGATATCATTTTAAGAGCTTTTATATTCTACAAAAAAAGATAAACAACTGCATGTAACAATCACATTATTTTAAAAAACAGTCAGAAACAAAGTACATAGGAAACCAGAGTAGTCAAAGACATAAAAATTTATTCAGTTGCATTAGTAATGAAAAAACAAGAGAGTAAATTTGGAAGATAATACAAATCAACATCTGAGGATTAACTCAATATTCATCAGAAAAGCAGATATTTAAATATTACAATATAGAATCTTTACATTTAAATGATATAGATATATATGATATATATGCATACATATATTTATGTATAGCTATATAAATACATACAGATACAGATTATGGACAGATGATAAAGGGATAGATGATAGATAGATGTTAGATGAAAGACGATAAATTATTAATAAGAAGGGAGACAGCTAGCTAGATAGATAGATAGATTAGCTAGAGTGCAAGTCTGTCCCGCAGACTCTGGTCAAGCAACAAATGAAAGCAGTGCACTGACTCAGGTCCCCTAGTGAGGCTAGGGGACTGTACAGCTCAGCAGCGCCAATGAGAAAGTGCAGTAGCCGAGAGAGTACAGCCCCCATAAGCCAGCTATGCTCGCATTTATTTAGTACAAACTTAATGACTACCAGAGCTGTCAGTAAAAAGTGTTAACGTGTTAGGTGTGCGGGAGTGAACTACTTATAGTTGGTAGGCACAACTATAGGAGTACAAGATAAGAACTTATGTAGTTTGTCAGCAGGAAGGGCATGCTCTATATGGCCTGCATAATCAGAGAGTGCTATCTGAATATCTAGAGATGGGGACAACACTGCTTTGAACTGCTTTTTATTCAAAGGAATTCTTATGACATCAGGGTCATAACCTGGCAACTGACTGTGTCATCTGTGGTCTGTATAGATAACTTTACTAACTAGCTGGATATAGGGAGATAGTGTTTTAGTTCCAGTATGTGAGCAAAAACCCATTCTAGGAAGTGTAGCCCTGGGGTCATCTGTTCTATTAATCTTGTTGGGGAATGTTGTGTAGGAAAAACAAACAATTGAACTGAATATTGTGGGTCTGTGTGATCTAGTTACCTCTGAGAAATAACTTACTCTATATCCTCAATTTCTGTTTTTGCTGCAGGAATTAAATACTTGGGAGAGTCTGTGTTGCCCTTTAGACTAGAAAACAGGTTTTATAACTCAGAAGTTATTCCCAAGGTGGGGCAAAGCCAATTAATATCGCCTGGTGGTTTTTGATAATCATTTAAGGTGTGTAAGTTGCTAATATTTAATTTAATTTAACCTTTTGAGGTCTTACTGACTGGGAAGTTAGTATGTATCCAAGATATTTCTGAGGAGAGGACAATTACACTTTTTCAGATGCTGTGATTAAACCTCTTAACTGTGTATTCTTTATGATAGTAGTATATAAACTTAAAAGTACTGGCTCCGTTGGGGCTACTAGTAAAATATCATCCATAAAATGAATAATCTTGCAATTAGAGAATTCTTTTCTACTGGGGAGCAAAGGCTGACTTACATGATAATGACACATGGTAGGACTGTTCAGCATTCCTTGAGGAAGTACTTTCTGATAAAATTGGTGAGCTGGCCTTTCATTATTGATAGCTGGTATTGCCAATGCAAATTTTTCTCTGTCCTGTTCTGCAAAGGGAATAATATAAAAGCAATATTTTAAGTCAATAATGCCTATACGCCAATCATGAAGAATTGCTTCAGGGGAAGGGAGGCCCTGTTGAAGGGGGCCCATAGGTAGCAAATTAGCATTGATAGTCTGTAAGTCATGCAAAAGTCTCCATTTGCCAGACCTTTGGGGAATGACGAAAATCGGTGAATCCCAAGTGCTGTTTGATGGTTCTATATGGTTCTATATGGCCAACTTTTAATTGCTTCTCAACTAATTCATGGGCTCTTTGTAAGTTCTCTCCCTTTAAAGGTTACTGTTCTACCCAAATAGAATTTTGAGAGAGACACGTCAGGGGTTGGGGAGGAATAACAGTGGCCATTATTAGAAAGGGATCTGCAGAATGATCCCCCTTTGGGCTAATAAGTCCCATCCCCAAAGATTAACAGGAATGGGCATTTTTAGAGGTTGTATAACTGCTTTTCTTCCTTCTGAATTGCAGCATGTTAGGGGTCATGTGATCTTCTTGGCTGTGTGTGCTTCCCTTATGCTGACAATTTTTTTGTTTCTGAGTGACCCCAGGGCAAGTTTCTGGTCAGTTTTGATCACTAATGATTGAAATATTCACCTCTGTGTCCAACAAGCCAGTAACATTTTTATTTCCATTTTTTCAGGTAATCATGGGTCTCTGATCAGTGATTAATTGGTTCCAATATACTTCTGTGGCTCTTGTGCTTCCAAAACTTCCCTTTCCCCTTTCCTTTCCCTGGGCACTGGGTATCCAGTATGGTAAAAGTAGTAACTGAGCTATCTTTGATCCAGACAGAAGAATATGCAGACCTTTACATTCCATCATAACTAATATTACACCTTGATAATCACTATCAATTACCCCAGTGAGCATATTAATTCCTTTACTGGATAGACTTGATCGTCCTAGGACTAATTCCACTATTCAAGGAGGCAGTGGGCCCCAGGTCCCTGTTGCAACCCTTTTAGAGTCTTCTCCTTCTTTTAGCAGTAATTCACTGGGGCAGAGTGAGTCCAGTCCTGCACTCCCAGTGGTGGCTTCTCTGAGAGAGAAGACTGTGTTTTCCATCTGACAAAGGAAAGTCACTAGCATAGCCCCAGTTGGGATCGGGGACCTGGGGCTGGACCCTCATGAAGTTTCCTGTTTGATTACTTAGGGGGTTGCTGTTTTTATCAAATTTGGACCTGCATTGATTTGCCCAGTGTTTCCTCTTTTTATGTCAGGGGCATGTAGAAGGGGTTCTTTTCTGGAGTTACTTTGGTCTCTACTTTTGGGGCATTCCCTCTTCATATGACCTGGCTCTCCACATATAAAACAATTTGGGTTTTTCTCCCTTTTCACTTTAGGAGGTCTTAATGTCATAGCCAACATTTTGGCTTTGTATGCTTCAGTCACCACCAGTTAACATGCTCGTATATGTTCCCCGACTGTAGCTGCCTTTCCTCGATTGCCTGCATTGCTTTCAGTCAAAGTTAGCATTTTCATAAGCCAATTGCAACAATAAGATATCAGTGGCCTGGGCATGACTAATTTGTCTCTTAATTAGCTCCCTTAATTGAGCCTGCAAAACCGAGACTCCACTAGCTTTAAGCAGCTGTTTCAATACGTTTATATACTGTTGCTGTTGAGCTGATAACTGTTGTCCCATGATGAAACCCTAGCCTGAACAATTCCCTCAAACTTGGAAATTCTGAGTGGCCACCAATGACTTATAGTGTAGTCTCTTCACCTTTGTTTTTGAGGGTTCTGTTGTGATACCTTGCAGCATTCCTCACACGGGCACCATCTGCTGAGTCTGTGCCACAGCCTATAGCTGAGTGGCAGATGAAAGAAGTATTCTGACACAGGTATTTTTCCTGACAGCATGGCTAGGGGACCGCATGGCTCAGCAGCACCAATGAGAGAGTGCAGTAGCTGAGAAAGTGGAGCCCCCATAAGCCAGTGATGCCCGCATTTATTTAGAACAGATTTAATGACAAAAGCTTGAAGCAAATACAATTTGTGGGTAATTAATATTGTCATCCCCCAAGTAGAGAGCAGTTTTGCTTGAGAATGATCAAAAGTTGGTTTCTGGAGACGGGAGTAAACAAATTTATCTAAATAAGTTCCTTTACATTCCGTTGTTATCTACCCTTTGCTCTTAGGCTCCAGATAAGAGAATTTGGCTGACTTCTGACATAACTCCCTTCTGAAGCTTTTCTAAAACCTCCCAGCCTTCCAAGAAGGTTTGTGTCTTTCCCTATAACATTTTCTTACAACTTTTCCCACCACCCTGACTGAAGTCTTACAATATAGAACAGGAGATAAGAAGGACTCAAGCTGAAACATAAACTGCTGCCCATGGAATTTAATAAATAAGATAAGAGAAAAATAAATCCTTTACTTATCTGAAATATGTTTTATAGTAATATTTTATTTTTTAAAATAGGTTATGCATAAAATTTTTTCAACATTTTGGGGTTTGAATATTCAGAGTCATATTAACTTTATAAAATGCTTATGATGATAATAGCACTAATGCTATCATCAATCAAGAGGCAGAAAAAAATAGGTTGTAAAAACAAAATATTCCTAAAGAGATTAATAATTGTGAACAGGCTTGAAATTTTTGGAAACCTTCAATAAAAGTAATGAATAAGAAAGTACCAATGGATTCTAGATAAGAGAAAATCTGACCAAAATGAATTTGTATCTTTACAAATTAGCCTTTCTTCTTTTTTCTAGTTTTTTTTCTAATTAATGCAGGTAAGTTACTAATTTATTATTAATAGTTGCAAATATGTTTCCTCACTCCTCATAAAATACATCTGGTAAGTACTTTCCTTCTTATAAGACTAAAAATATTCTGTAAAATTGAAAAAATAAACTCAACTGAACATTTTATTCTAATATTCACACAGAGAGAGTAAATGTATCTTGGCTCAGAAAGAACGTGCAATTATTTTTCAATTATTATTCTCTTCAGTTCAATAACATTCTCCTGAGGAAAGCACTTAAAGCACTTTATGAAAGTATATTACAGCTTTAGGGAGTTACTTTCTCACATGAAAAGGAGATAAGAAGGACTTATTCTCAGTTCTCAGTCTCATAAAGCATTTTGAAATAATACCTCCCTGTCCTTAGTATGTTATAACACTTCCTATGTCCTCAGTATGTTATATAATATTGGATTCACAAAGTACACATAACCAAACAGTACATTTAATAAATATAACCAGTAGTTGTTATAGTCTGTTAAATTTTACTGATTGAAAAATTTATCATTTTCTTTGAATCATTTCTTGCTTCAAAGCATTTACTTCAAGCTAAAATTTTTATGTAATATAATTAATTTTATGCATTTCATTCTAATACTATATTAGTAATAAATACAATTAACCAATTTCAGTGATTGTATAGTTTTCAGAAAATAGAAAAAATATGAAATATTCTCAAAATTCAGAAGGACAAGCACTTAAAAATTAAATTTGTCCCAAATTTTAACCTCTTGGTTGACTCCAATTACTAACCTCAATCTTTCAGTCCAGAGTTCAATTATATGATGTATGCTTTTATTTTCTTACTTTACATCTGTTAATCTTTATCTGTCTCGTGGAAAACTTAGTTTTTCTCCACGGAAATGACCTTTATTCAGGCCTTTGTCATTTATAACGATGATATTTCAGAAGGTTTCTTTTTATAACCACTA
This sequence comes from Piliocolobus tephrosceles, assembly GCF_002776525.5. NCBI lineage: Eukaryota > Metazoa > Chordata > Mammalia > Primates > Cercopithecidae > Piliocolobus > Piliocolobus tephrosceles. Next base: position 29,088,261 of record NC_045437.1, read on the forward strand.
ATACTTGCCTCTCACACCTCAAAGTTTGCAGAGATGTAAATCTGGAAACATATCGATTTTACCAACGCTCAGTGTATTCAGTTTTCCTTCCAAATTTTTGAACAAGTGTAATTAAAAGTCATTACAGTTTTACTGAATTATCCTGAGCATTACCAACAAATATCTCTAAGACCAACGATGACTCTAGCAGACAGTAAATTCAATCAATAACAAAAATATACATTTCCCCAAAAATCTTTATAAGTCACATGATCCCTGTAATTTTAGGGAGTGAGTCATATGATTATGAAAATAGATTTTGTTCTTTTTCTATGGTGATTTTTATTTAGCTACAATTAAAAAAATAGAGAAGGTCCAATGCTAACTTAATCCTAGGTGAATTATCAATTGACTTTTAGTGATTGAGAGAATGAAATATACTCCTGCTCTCATGCAAGAAACTCGACTTCCTAATTTCATATTTAGGAGGTTTTTAAAATATATTATGGATCCCAAACCATGGTTTATTCAAAGTGGGGAATTTGAGGACAAGTTATCTAAATTTCATTTATTCTCATGCACTCAGGTTCTTCCACCAGAAGAACTATCAGCCCTGCTTCAAACCTGTCAGCCTCAATCTTATCTGGTCTTCAAACACTGCAGAACCTGGTTCTTGGAGAAAATCTGTCTTGCCTGTAAATCAAAGTTTTCATAGAAAGTTTGTATCTTTTAGTGTGGTCCTTAGAGAAAAGACAATTTGTGATAAGCTAAAAATAACTTAATTTAAACAAAATTTGTAGAAAATTTATATATTTGGAGATTTATGTATTAAGAAATAAATGTATAAATTTTCTACAAAAATTATTAAAGTTAAATTTAGAAAAAAGAAAAGTTCTCACTTGCCCCAGGAGGAAAAGAATGTAAAAGGTACAAATTTATAGTGCTTATAGTAAAAATGATAAAATGTAAACTATATCTCACCTTTTATATAAAGTTTCAAGCCTATGTTCATGGACAGCTCCAGATTAAATTTTCTTGTAGACCTTAGGCACCACAACCTATTATGGATGTGGACTGTGGGACTCATTTGATATTGCAGTCACAGAGCACACACAGAAGAATACACACATATTCAATATAAAAAATATGTACAGAAGAATGGTAGCAATGGGGAAGAGGATAAAACCCTCCACATCCTCACTTGTTGTTCCACTGATTTATTAGGTTTTATTGCAAGTATGCTCAGTCTTTCACGGCCTTTCACATCACCAAGAACCTTAACTGTATCAATAAAGCATTGTGATTCTAGGCTAGGTAAAGATGGATTTCTTGAGAATTCTCCTAAAAATAGGAAATCTCCATTTGCTTTAGTAATCTTGTAGAGAATATTGAAACCATAAATGTTTGCTTTATGCATAAATCATAACTAGAGACAATTAACATATTTAAAATATCATAGAATAATACACCAGTAATTTGATCACATAGCTACTTCACCATTGTTGGGTGCCATGGACTGAATTGTGCACCCCTCAAATTACTGTGTTTCAGCTCTAACACCCAATTTGACTATATTTGAAGATAGAGCCTTCAAGGGTATTTAAGGTTAAATTAGATTATAAAGATAGGATCCTAATACAATAGGATTTGTGTCCTTATAAGAAGAGACATTAGAGGGCTCCCTCTCTCTTTCTTCTCACCACATGAGGACACAGCAAGATGGTAGCCCAATTGCAAGACAGGATGAAAACCCTCATCAGAAATTAAACACTTCTGGACCTTGATCTTGGACTTTCCAGCCTCCAGAACTATGAGAAAACAAAATTTTGTTGTTAAAGTCACCCATTCTACAGTATTTTTTATAGCCACCCAAGTAGACGAAAACATTTAGTGTACCTAAAATTGTACTGGAACAGTTACAAGTCCAAGATCATTTTAGTGGGGATAAGTTAAGAGGAAAACTTCAACTCTCTGAAATACTGGAAAGAAAGAGAGATAAATGATAAAAGAAAGAGTCTGACAGATGATAGATGATGATAGATAGATGATAGATAGATAGATAGATAGATAGATAGATAGATAGATAGATAGATGATAGAATTTGCTCTGACTTAATTTTGAATAATATTTGTAATTAAGATATGTGATTTGGCTATGGCTAAACATGTTAATGTGTAACTAAATGTATTTTTTTCATGCTGTTCTCATGGGAGAATGTTATTTTATTTTTCATTTAAACAGTATATTATTATAAGTTCCTGTTGATATTACTAAAATAATAAGTTAGAATAGTAAATCTTTAGACATATTTAAATTACATGATAGGCTGAACTGTCTACTCTTCAGATTTTCACTATTATGTTTATCATTTTAAGCCATGTTTTCACTGTATAGTGAAATGACCTTGTATGTTTTGCATTTACTTGGATTTTAGAAGTATTACCATGGCCAACTCTTCACACTTATGTGAAACATGGTGGATTCTCTTCTGCTATCTTGATACAGTTTGATACCCTGACTTAAACTCAGTACATTTCCCTTCTGGAGCGACCAGTTTAATCAACACCACCAACCACTTGTATTATCAAGTTGTTGTACTCTGGTCACTATTACCTGTACCTTACGCATTACAGGTTCAGGGAACAGAAAAGGGACAGCCCTATTTCCCAGAATCCACTGAAATTCATCAAATTAGCCCTGCCTGCCTCTTTGATTCCTTCTTGCATAAATGATGTTAATAATAAAGGTGATAGTCAATAGTCTGCTCCCCTTTCTCTGCCTTTTGATCAGCCTTGATGCTTCAAGTATTTTATGGTAAACTGTGATCGCCCAAGGAATTGTGAGTTAATATAACTGTAAATCTCCTTCTAGTTTCTCTCTCTTGATCTGCCTCTGACCCCATCTTATCTCACCCAGGTAATAGATTTCAAACAATAATCCATCAATCTAAGATACAAATTAGCAAATGTAATTGCATGCTTATTATTACTAGGCATAATACTTCCTACAAGCAACTCATGGGAACTCATGGATGTCACAGTCAGGCAGGAAGACACGTATTTTATAAGTAAGTGTAATATGATGAAGTTAAATCAATACTGTGATAACCATATGTACAAATTGTTAAGTTGAAAGAGAGGTTACTTCCGTCTTATATTCTGAAACTTGAGATTTCAGGAGTTCAATGAATGGAAGGATGGTCAGAGTAGGCGGAAGAGTCAATTAAGAGTGGGCAAACTGTGCAAAAGCAGTGAAATCATAAATGCACATGTTGTATTTTTAAATGACAGGTGAAATTATATGGACTGAACATAGAAAGTAAATAAATAGATGCCATTGTGGTTTTGATTTGTATTACTTCATGATTAGCGATGTTAAGCATATTTTTATGTAATTGTTGGCTACTTGTCTGTCTTCATTTGAGATGGTCTGTTTATGTCATTTGCACATTTTTCTAACTATATTATTTTTTGCTTGTTGATTGGTTTAATTTCCTTATAGATTCTATATATCTGTCTTAATCAAATGCATAGTTGGTGTATATTTTCTCCAACTCTGTAGTGTGTCTGTTTATTCTTATGGTAATTTTTTTGTTGTTGTTCTGTGGAAACGCCTTAATTTAATTAGGTCCCACTCATCTATTTTTGTTTTTGTTGAAAATGATTTTGGAGACTTAGCCAAAAATTATTTGCCAAAGTCGATTTTGAGAAGGGTATTTCCTGGGCTTTCTTCCAGCATTTTTATAGTTTGAAGTCTTGCATCTAAATCTTTAATGCATCCTCAGTTAATTTTTATATGTAATGAGGAGTAGGAGTCTAGTTTCATTCTTCTGTATATGGCTAGCCAGTTAGCCCAGCACCATTTATTGAATAGAGTCTTTTTCCCATTGCTCATTTTTGTCAGTTTTGTCAAATATCAGATATTTGTAGGTGTGCAGATTTATTTTTGGTTTATTCTATTCTACTGGTCTATGTGCCTGTTTTTGTACCAATGGCATTCTGTTTTGTTATTGTTGTCTTATAGTATAATTTGAAGTCCGGTAATGTGATGCCTCTGGCTTTGTTCTTTTCACTGAGGATTTCTTTTTCTCTTCAGGCCTTGTTTATTCCAAATCAATTTCAGAATAGATTTCTCTAATTCTAAGAAAAATGGCACTGGTGTTTTCACAGAGGTAGCACTGAATCTGTAAGTTCCTTTGGGCAGTATGACCGTTTTAACAATATTAATTATTCCTATATAACAATATGAAATGTTTTAAAATTTATGTGTCATCTTTGAGTTTTTCAGCAGTGTTTTTTAGTTGTCCTTGTAGAGATCTTTCACATTATTGGTTAGACATATTTGTAGGTATTTCATTTTTTCCTGTGGCTATTATAATGTGATTGTGTCCTTGATTTGGTTCTCAGCTACAATGCTATGGGTGTACAGAAATTCTACTAATTTTTGTACATTGATGTTTTATTCTGAAAATTTATCGAATTTATTTATCAGTTGTAGGAGGCTTTCAGTGAAATCTTTAGGATTTTCTTTCTAATCATATTGTCAGCAAAGAGAGACAGTTTGACTTCTTCTTTTTCTATTTGGAGGCCTTTTATTTCTTTCCCTTGCCTAATTACTCTGGCTAGGACTTTCTGTACTATGTTGAATAGGAGTCGTGAGATCGGGTATCCTTGTCTTCTTCCAGTTCTCAAGAGGAATGATTCCATCTTTTGCCCATTCATTAAGATGTTGGCTGTGAGTTTATAAAAAATGGTTCTTATTATTCTGATGTATATGTTACTTTGATGCCTAGCCTGTTGAGGATTTTTATGAAGAAGGATCATTTGATTTTATCAAAGTCTTTTCTGCATTTACTGAGATGATTATATGGTCCTTTTGTTTTTACTTTAAGTGGTTAATCACAGTTATTTATTTCTGTATGTTGAACCAACTTTGCATCCCAGGAATAAAGCCTACTAGATCATGGTGAATTAACTTTTTGATGTGCTGCTGGATTTGGTTTGCTTTGCTAGTATTTTCATGAGGATTTTGCATTTATGTTCATCAGGGATATTGGCCTGAAGTTTTCTTTTTCCCTTGTGTCTCTGACAGATTTTAGTATCAGGATGATGATGACTTTGTAGAATGACTTAGGGAGAAACGCTTTCTCCTCAATTTTTGGAATAGTTTCAGTAAGATTGATACCAGTTCTTCTATTGTACATCTAGTAGAATTTGACTGTGAATTCATTTGGTTCAGAACTCCTTTCATTTGGCAGGTTTTTTGTTTGTTTGTTTGTTTTGTTTGTTTGTTTGTTTGTTTTGTACTGATTTAATTGCCAAACTTATTGTTCTTTTCAGATCCTCATTTTCTTCCGGTTTCAATCTTGGGAGATGAGTGTTTCCAGAAATTAACCGACTTCCTCTAGATTTTCTAATTTGTATTCTTAGAGGTGTTCATAATAGTCTATGAGGATATTTTGTATTTCTGTGGAATCCATTTTCATGTCCTCTTTGAAATTTCTGATTGTATTTATTTAGATCTTTTTTTTATTTTTTGTTAACCTAGCTAGTGGTCTATCAATCTTATTAATTTTTACAAATACCAATGGTTTCATTGATCTTTTGTATCAAATTTTAGGTCTCAATTTCATTCAGCTCTTCTCTGATTTTAGTGATTTCTTTTCTCTACTGGCTTTGGGATACCATCTCACACCAGCCGTAATGATGATTATTAAAAAGAAAAAATAAGCTGATAAGACTGTGGTGAAAAAGAAATCCTTACACACTGTTGGTGGGAATGCAACAGTGAGGAAAACAGTATAAAGATTTTTAAAAGAATTTAGAACTATCATTTGACCCTGCAAACCCATTACTGGGTACATATCCAAAAGACAAATCATTCGACCAAAAAGACACATGCACACATCACAATTCTATTCACAATAGACAAGGTATGAAATCAACCTAGGTGTCTATCAATAGTGGATTGGAGAAAGAAAATATGGTACATATTCACCAGGGAATATAACAAAGCCACAAAAAAGAACAAAATCACGTCATTTGCAGCAGCATGAATGAAGCTGGAGGCCATTACCATAAGTGAATTAGCACTAAGGACAGAAAAACAAATACCATATACTCTTACATATAAGTAGGAACTAAATGTAGAATACACAAAGACTTAAAGATGAGAACAATAGATGCTTAAGACTATTAGCCAAGGAAGGAAGAAGGGGGAATAGGTTAGAAAACCACATATTGGATGCTAGGCTCTCTAGCAGTGATGCTATTGTTTGTACCTCAAAACTCAGCATCACACAACATACTCATGTAACAGACTTGCATATGTACCCTGTAATTTATACTAAAATTTTAAATTTTTTAAAAAATAAATATATAGAGAAGATTTCAGCTGGAGTAAAGCCAATATTGTAAATTTTAATCTGATTTTTATTCTATGTTTTCTTAACCTTATTCTTGCTTTTATGCTAGAACTATGTGATGTACTTTTTCATGCTTTGGCCATTTTCATTTCTTCATAGTTAATTATCTGCTCATGTTTTTGTAAGTATTTTTCAAATGTCCATAGATTTCTATATACTCAATTAAATGTCTATATCTTACAAATAATTTTACCACTAAACATGTATCCTTTTTACTGGTTTTCTATACAGATTTTGTTTGTATGGAATTCAGACAGAGGCAGCATTTTAAAATTGTTTTTCCCTAAACATGGAATGTAATTGTTATTTTTCTTAAAGTTAGAGGGAGAGGCATTTACCTTTATGAAATTCATATTTTTAAATGATTATATTTAAATAAAAATATTTGAAATAGAATTTATTTTGATATTATCTATTAAGTGAAGATTAACTTTATTTTCTAAATTTTAAATTGTCACATAAATTAAACTACATTATTTAAAATATAATGCATACATCAAGTATTGACAATTTAAAATAATAAATATTAATTCAGATGTATGCTTCTATACATTTTAATATTTTCTGTGATATATCTGATGAGGTTGGCACAAGTAGCCTACAGTACTGTTTTTTGTGACTTTTTCACATTTTTGATAAGACAAATATTTGCAACAATAAGGGTCACTTTCTATGTGCATAACTTTTGTACAAAGATTGTTAAAATAAATGAAAAGACTTTCAATCTTCCCTAGAAGGAAACTTCGTTGCACGGTACGATCAAGTTCATAGTGTCATGCTGGTTGATATGCAGAGCACTCTGAGGAAGACACTTGCATGGGCCAGACACTTAATAAAAATATGAGCAGGTAATGTGAAAGACTTTCAGAGAATGGTTATGCTAGGATGTAAATAAAGAGTAGGATTTTTCCATGCAGGTGAACAAGGTTCTGGGAGTCTTCCAAGGAGGGGATAAGTTATATATGAAGGTCTATTTGAAAAGGAGGCAAAATAAGCCTTAGAAATTAAGGAGAATGCAATACTATTGAAGTAGCAGAAGCTAGAACTAGACAGAAAAGCTGGAAAACTGAAGAATGCGCTTCTTGTCCACAGTCTCATAGTGTATGCTAGAGATTATGTATTTTTTACATGCCATAGATTTATGGATCTTCTGCCTATATCAGTGGTAAAACTGAGGAGGATTGTAAGTATGGAAATATAGTATCAGATTTGAAATTCTGATGATCATTCTCATTAGGATGTGCAGAGTCGATTCCAGGAGCAAAAAAAAAAAAAAAAAGAAAAGAAAAAATAATATAGATTAAAATGTCGTTTAGGTCAATGAAGCTGTCCAAATTTGAATAAAAAATGTTAAATAAAACTGGGACATACATAAGAGTTACTAGAAAACTGAATTAGTGATAAATTTGTAAGAGAATATACAGCAATAATATATGAATAACTATGAGATGTATAGTTTAAGCACTTGGGTGAATAGCTGTCTATTCACTGAGATTAAAATGTCTCGATAAGATTGGGAGAGTTCAAGTTTATTATGTTAACTTTGGCGTATATTTTAGACTTCCTATGGGAACTATTAAAAATCAATTAAATAAAAACTGAAAGAACACTAAAATGTTGTCTGGGCTAGAGAGTTAAAATAGCAAGTTTATTTTCAAGTAAGTAATAATAATGCTAGGAGAACAGGGCCTAGATGAAAGTCCTATGTGGCAGCTGGATTTTATACATGGAGATTCCAACAAAGATAAAGGAATTGAGAGATCTAAAACTCAGTATCATATTGTAATAAAAAAAAAAAGGAAAGAAAAGAAAAAGAAAGGAAAATGTCTGGAAAGCCATATTTCAAAAGGAAGATATGTTGGATTGTGTGGAATATTGCTGCTTAACCAAAAAGTTGGGCCTAAAAACGCTGATGATGTTTTTTTCTTGTTCTTTTTCTTTTTCTTTTCCTTTCTTTCTTTTTTTTTTTTGTTTGTTTGTTTTTGTTTTGTTTTTGTTTTTTGAGATGGAGTATCTCTCTGATGCTCAAGCTAGAGTGCGGTGGTGTGATCTCGGCTCACTGCAACCTTCACCTCTGACTTCAAGCGATTCTCCCGCCTCAGCCTCCTGAGTATCTGGGACGACTACAGGCACACACCACCACACCCGGCTAATTTTTTGGTATTTTTAGTAGAGACGAGGTTTCACAATGTTGGTCAGGCTCGTCTCGATCTCTTGACCTTGTGATCCACCTGCCTTGGCCTCCCAAAGTGCTGGGATTACAGGCATGAGCCACCACACCCCACCAAAAACAAACAAACAAACAAACAAACAAACAAACAAACAAAAAACACGTTTTAATAAAGTTTGTCTGTGAAAAGGAGTGAAGAATTAGGCTACTACTAGTAACAAAAAAAAAAAGATAAAATTCTAGTCTTTTTAACATTTTATTTTGAAGTAATTTTAGATAGAGAAGAATTGCAAAGATAATACAGGTGGTATATATACACATACATACACACACACACGTATACTTTAAAGCCTTTTGTGGTGTGTGTGTGTGTGTCTGTGTCTGTCAATGTATCTTTCTATCTAGAAAGTGTGGGGAGTTTAAAGAGAGATACATAGGCATTTTTTAAAGCTGTTGAAAGTATCCAGTAGACAAGCTGAGTTAGGACAATGAAATCATAGTGAATATTATATGTTTTCTGAAAACTTGACCACATTAAGGGCAGTAGTGGAGAAGATGGCCTTCAATGAGTAAAGGTAGGAGAGGAGGAAAATTCATGCATTTCTATATTTGTGGATTTCTTGTTTTGAATGTAAAGAGCTTATCTCTCTTTTTTATGAAGTTTGATATGTTTTACATAAAGTAGTACTTCTTTAAATTTCAGCCTAACCACGTTTTGGTTTTTGCATCAAAATTGCCTGGTTAACATGTCACAATAAATGTATACGATTTCTTCTTCCTTCTTTTTTATTTAATCTTGTGTCAATTATTTTTCCTTTAATGTCTCTTCCACCTCATTACATTTTCCTCCTTTTACAGCCTCATCTCTATTTAAAATGTGGAGCTGGTTCTTTTCTGTAGTAAACAAAGAATCAGTGCCTGGAGAAAATTATTTGGAATTACCATCAACAAAGAAGGGAGTGACTATTATTTGTAAAAGAGAGAAAGAAAAAAATAGAAAAATGACATAAAATCATACTTCCCGAGCTGCCTTTTGCTGTATGTAACAGGTAGAAAAATCTTGTCACCTTGAAGTGAAAGGGAACATGAGACTCTCAAAGGTTTGAAAAGAAAAAAAAAATAGAGCTGCTCCTTCCCCAGTGATTGCAAAAAATGAGTGAGCAGAGGGAAAGAGTAGGTTTGCCAGATAATTGCAAGCAATCAATTCACAAGGCTTTTCAGGTGCATGGATCCATGATTTTTCTGTAGATGCCCTCACAGCTGCCATAGACCTAGAGGCAACAGTGTGACGAATGTGATTAGAAGTGAGTGTAGCTGGGACAAGACTGTGACAGAAAAAAATAACAATAAAAGCAAAATAGTTTCAAGTACTAGCAAATGAGGTATTGGATCAGAAGGCAAAGAATTAAAAAGGGATAAACAGAAATGGGCAGAGGGAAAAAAGCCTTATTGATGGAAAGAAATAGAAATGTCATTGGACTGGAAATCCCAGTGCAGCACTGGAGTGGGTGGGGCCATGGACCACACAAGGTAAAAGATAAATGATCCAAAACTCCCTTTCCAGATGAATTTTGAAACTATGTAATCAAGTGTTTAAATAAAATTTAGATTTTCATTAAATGATATTTAACTTATGCATCTACGGGGGGAAAATAATATATTTACTACATTGGGCATTGTCAGTCAAGAGCATTTTTAAATCTCTCTCTTCATACAAACCTTATTTTATGTCATTTTAGCGGTGTTTGGTTGTTGTTTGCAATAAAAATTGTAATTGCATACACAATTCTCATTCCACTGGGTGAATACTGTGATATTTTTAGAAAATTAAATGTTTAAGTCACCAAATTGATGACTACTACTTTAGCTATTGAGCAGAATTCAATAACAGGGACTGCATGACCTGTCAGTGAAAATGCTTTACACTGCCTATACAGATGGGTCTGTCTACTTGAACTGATAATTCAGTCTTATGCAGGTTTATGCTGACATATTTGCTTTTGACAGTTTAAGTCAGTTTTGAAGTCAGTACCATTCATTATTATTTATACATTATTGATCTTTTGAATTTTAGTTTTCAATTTCACATCATGGATTAAGAAAGAAGTTGAACTTCATTCTAATAGAAATGTTGTCCTCTTTCTTCTCCTTATGGCCAGCATATTGTGAGGCTAAACAAAGAGGGGAGAGCAAAATGTAATAAATAATGAGATTTTCCTGAAATGTGATATATTGCTACTAATATATATCACCTTTTATAATATTTATAAATATGTAATATAGGAACTGAAGAAAAGTACAGGTTAAAAACATAAAATCTAAATTTATAGAGGTGTGGGTCTAAATATGCGTATGTGTAAATTTCAGCACCATTCCTTATTTATTAACTGTGTCATCTTGAGCAACTACTCACTTAAGCCAGTATTTCCTCATCTAAGAATTGAACGTAATAATACTACAGGGCAGAAAAAAATAGTTGCACATATTTATTTGTCAGTTGTTAATAATTAATTAATTATAATTGATGTAAAACTTGTCGAACTAGATACCCTACAAGAAAAATTGCCACACAACATCTCTAAAATGTTTCATTACTGACCTGAGAATTCTGAAGATAGAAGATATTGAATACGTTAGTCTATCTCTAAATTGCATTTTTTATTACACAAAGTCTATAACTTATTTGAATAATTTTTTTCTCCATATTCAACTGAGAACTTCAAATGATGCCTGAAGAAAATCACTTTAAGGACACAGTGATGGATTTGTCAGTCTTTTGTTTCCCATTAGAGGAAAAAACAAAGTGAGACCAAAAGAGACATGAGAGATAACGTATCACTGTAAGAGCAAAAGAGAGGCATATTGTTGAGCCATAATGTGCCAACAAATGGATTTGAACTGATACCAAATCTACTTGTAGATAGAGAGGAGAAAAACATAGATGTGTTATAACGAAAGGGAATGTTGTACCAAAGGCAGTTCAGGAAGCACATTTCCATATCATATTCTCATTTTCCTTTTACCCTTCTAGAAGGAGTACCCCACCACCACTGTTGTAGTGATAACCCTTATTAATTTTTCTCTATGTACTTATGCTTTGTTGATTCTACAGAAAAGTACTAGCTCCATTTTTTTTTAAATAAGGGATGAAACTGTAAGTGGAGGAAGATATAATAACATGCAAAGGGGACTGAAGAAAATAAGTGATACAAGACTGAATAAAGAGAAAGAAAGAAGAAACCATATACATGTATTATAACACGTTAACCAAATAATGAGTCAAAAACAAAAACTGTATATGCTGAAATTGATGACTGTGCCACCTATGTAAAACATTTTGTAGTGGAAGAAATTATAACATTTCGAGGCTATTTGTAGATTAGAAAGTGATGTATCCAGCCAGGGGCAGTGGCTCACATCTGTAATCGTAGTACTTTGGGAGGCCAAGGTGGGTGAATCACAAGAGGTCGGGAGTTCAAGACCAGCCTGATCAACATGGTGAAACCCCTGTCTCTACTAAAAACATGAAAATTAGTTTGGCATGGTGCCATGTGCCTGTAGTCCCAGCTACTCGGGAGACTGAGGCAGGAGAATCACTTGAACCGGGAGACACAGGTTGTAATGACCCGAGATCAGGCTATTGCATTCCAGCCTGAGCAACAATAGCAAAAACTCCTTCTCAAATAAATAAATAAATAAAAATAAAAATTAAAGAAAGTGATATATCCATGATCTCTACCAATCATACTGAAACCTTTTCAACACAATTCACATTGTTTTAAATAATAAACCAGTTTACCCACGTGTAAATACAATTGTCTCTTTTCTCTTTACACTTATTACAGTCGTCAAAGAAATGCATACACAGAGAAAAGCATACTTTGCAAAGTGTGTTCACTCTATGGCCCAGCCATGCACATGACTAAATCTCCCTCCTGTGCACTCCTGTTTTCCTGGAGATCAATGTTTTCACTGTTTCCTTTTCCTAGTTTTCTGTAACTACAGTATTTTTATATTTTTGCCAAATAATCCAAAAGATTCATTAACTTTTATTCTGACTTTTTTTTTTTCCCCTGGGAGACAATTCTTTTCCATTAGGACTGGTTGTTCTTCAGTCTCGTGTGACAGTCGTCTTTCTTGACTTTCATTTATCTTCAACTTAGGAGCTCCTCCACTGTGTTACATGCCTTGATCCCTGTTCTTCATGCTCTCCTGTTTTCTATTTTTTCTGGAGTCCATACAATAGTAATTGAGTCCTAGTGGTGAACCTTTCTTGGGTACTGTATCGGCCTCCAAAAGTGCTGGGATTACAGGCATGAGCCCCCTTGCCCGACTGCTGCATCAAATTGACTTTATTATAAACAGAGTGCAAATACATTATCATTTTCTTCTCTCTAACTTTTTGACCATTTGAAATAATACCCTTATAAATTCCTTCATCATTCTTTACTGGGGTTTCTGGGAGAAGGGAAATAAACCTCTGGGATCAGGTGAACTTCCTCAACTATAACTCACAAATAACTTTTATTAACAAAAGGGCTACATCTACTGTTTTGAAAGGGAACAATTGTTCAGTTACATAAATTTAAGAGACTTAGAAGTTACAGTTATGAGTCTGCTATAATCTGAATGTGCCCCCTACAGCACATGTATTGGAAACTTAATAATCAATGCAACAGTGTTTGGAGGTGGGACTTTTACAAGGCGATTAGGTTGTGCAGGCTCTACTCTCATGAATTGAGTAATATTGCTATTAGGAAAGTGAGTTTCTTACTCAGAACATGACCTTGTTTTAAAAAATAAGTTTGGCCCTCTCTTTTCTCTCTTTATAGCCCTATGTCACCCTCCCTCATTCTGCCATAAGATAATGAAGCAAGAATGCTCTTGCCAGATGCTGACAAATTGAAATTAGATTTCCCAGCCTCCAGAACTGTGAGAATAAGTTTGTATTTTTCAGATATATTGCTCAGTATGAGATATTCTGTTATGTCAACACAGAAAGGACAAAGGCCAGCCATAATAAAATTTCCTTCATTTTGAAAGAAGGGAGTGTATCAGTGACTTTTAGTTTTTGATGAATTCTGACACTTTTTGGAAAAATTAGTCTTGTAAAATAAAATATTTTATTTTGTTTCTATTTGTTTCATCTTTAATTTTCTCCTCTCTTCATTTGACTCTGATTTTCTGACCATATAATTTTCACACTTTCTGGAAAAGCTTTAATATTTCTTGCAAGGGAAATCTACAGGCATGAAATTCTCTTAATTTCTGTTTGTCTGAGGAATAGTTATTTTTGCTTTCTTTTAAAGGGTAACTTGTCTGGATACAGAATTTTGATTTGGTGTTTTCTTTCAATACCTTTGAAATATTTCAGTCTACAATTTTTTTGCTTGTGTGGTTTCTGTAAAGAAGTCCAATGTAATTCTACTTGTGTCCTCTATAGCTAAGATGTACACCCAGTCACTTCTTTCTGGCTTCTTTTAAGAATTTCTCTTTGTCCCTGACTTTCCTTAATTTGATTATAACATGACTAGATGGAGATTTTTACTATGTATCCTGCTTGCTGTTTACTAAATTTATTGGAGCTGTGGTTTGGTGTCTGCCATTAATTGTGCACATTTCTCAGCCCTTACTACATTAAATATCCCTTTGGTTCGTTTATCTCTTTCTATTATTCTCCTTACATCTGTGTCACACGTTTTGTAATTTTCCCGTAATACTTGGTTATTATGTTCAATTCTATTTTTTATTCTTCCTTTCTCTGTATATTTCAGTTTGAGAAGTTTCTATTGATACAATCTTAAGCTCACTGATTGACCACGTCCAGTCTAGCGGTAAGCCAGTCAAAGGCATTACTCATTTCTGTTATAGTGTATTAGCCTGTCTGGGCTGTTTTGACAAAATATGGTAAACTGAATAGCTTATAAACAACACAAATTTAATTATCACAGTTCTGGATGCTGTAAAGTTCAAGATCAATGCACTAGAAGATTCAGTGTGTAGTGGGGGGCTGTTCTCATATATAAGAGGGTGCCTTCTTGCTGAGTCTTCATACTTAAAATGTGAAAACAAGATTCTTTTAGCCTCCTTTAAAAGAGTAATAATATCTTCATGAGGTATCCACCCTCAGAACCTAATTATCTCCCAAAGGCTTCACCTGCTAATACTATCACCTTGGGATTTAGGTTTCCAACATGTGAGTTTGAGGGAAAAACATGCATTCAGATCATAACACACAGGGCTTTTGTTTCTAGCATTTCCTTTTGATTCTTTCTTAGAGTTTATATCTCTGCTTATATTACCTGTCTGTTCTTGTATGTTGTCTACTTTTTCCCATTGCAGCCTTACAAATATTAATTGTAATTATTTTAAATTTTCAAATCTCTGCCATATCTAAATCTGATTCTGATGCATGCTTCTTCTATTTAGACTGTGTTTTTTGCCGTTTATTATATTTGTAATTTATTTATTTAACTTAATTTTTTTTTAGAGACAGTGTAGTGTCTTACTATGTTGCCCAACCTGGTCCCAAATTTCTGGGCTCAAGCAATTCACCCACCTCAGCCTCCCAAAGTGATGGGATCATGCTTATGATCCCAACACTGGCCACCAAACCCAGCTCTATGTTTTATAATTTTTAATTGAAAGCCAGATATGATGTTTGTGGTATAAAGAAGTGAGATAGGTTTGTCTTTATTGTGAAGTTTTATGTTTATCTAACTCTGAGTTAGACTGTGTTTTCCTGTCAGTTGTAGCTGTAGCGTTAGAAGCTAAATTCCATCTAGAGTCCTCATTTTTGTTTCTACTTTTGTGGGGAGGGGGATTGTAGAATTAAGACATTCATGTTTTGAAAAATTTCTCAGGCTTGCAATACTCTCAGCTGTCATCTCTTGTTTTTATACAGGAGTCCCATTGGCATGGTAAAAAGGTGTGTGGGGAGGGAAAGTATCCTATGGTTCTGTGACTAGGTCTCAGTCTTTTAATGAACCTGGTCCCTGACTGTGACCCTCACAATTGCTTCTCATCTTTTCTCTTTTCTCCATAGATGGGACAGAAAGGTTAGCAGGGGCTGGAGGTGGATATTTCACTTCCAACTGGTAGATCAGACTTCAATAAATCCCAGTTAGGCTCTGACAAAATTGTTTCCTCTGAGGGCCGGCATTGTTAAAGAAAGCACAGATATCTGGGCGTATTTCAAAACGATTACTTTTCCCTTCCTTCTGCCAGAAGTGTGAGAAGATTTTCATCTAACCTTCACTGTTGAGAACCTCGTGGGATTCCTGGAGATAAAATTAGTGAAAGGCTAGGATCACATGGAGATTTTAACTCTCAAGCTAGTCCACACCAAACCTCCAGCAATTTGTCATTAAAATGTAAATGTTCCTAACGGGATTGGCACCAGCGATGGAATTCTGCTCCCGGGCATCTGCCCTTCATAAGCTGTGATTCTCTGTATTCACCTGTCTGTCTCTCCAATTGTGGGGGCAGAAGTTTGCCTTGTGGCTTCAATTCCATGTATATTATAAGAAGAGTTATTGATTTGCAGCTTGTTCAACTTTTCTTCTTGTGAGACTGCGATTGACACCATCCAAGCTCTTTATAAGTTGGATTGGAAACCAGAAGTAAAATTAACGTAATATACAAAAATCTTATTACTAATTCCTCTTTTCAGTGGTCAGCTCATCTCTCAGATTACATAATTACAGTTATTTATAATGCCACTTTTTATTTCCTCAATGTAAAATTTCATGTTTCATTTTACTCCTACCCCAAAAGATACATCTCTAGATAATCAATCAATTTTGTTTTCTTTTCACCAATCTATTATTATTATTATTATTATCATACTTTAAGTTCTAGGGTACATGTGCACAATGTGCAGGTTTGTTACGTATGTATACATGTGCCATGTTGAGTTTCACTCTTGTTACCCAGGCTGGAGTGTGCAATGGTGCGATCTTGGCTCACCACAACCTCCATCTACTGGGTTCAAGCGATTCTCCTGCCTCAGCCTCCCAAGTAGCTGGGATTACAGGCATGTGCCACCATACCTGGCTAATTTTGTATTTTTAGTAGAGACGGGGTTTCTCCATGTTAGTCAGGCTGATCATGAACTCTCAACCTCAGGTGATCCACTCGCCTTGACCTCCCAAAGTGCTGGGATTACAGGCGTGAGCCACCACGCCTGGCCTTATATTCTTAATCATCACAATTAGGAACTGTGTCAAAAATAATTATCTCACTGATGACGCCATTCACGAATCTATTTGGAAACTTTCTCCTGGCCTCTGCTACATATAAGGATTTAGGTACTGAGTCTAACACAAAAAGGTGTCACATATAATTTCCACATTCAAGATCCTAAGTCTAGTAATGTAAGATTGCCAAAACACACATGGAATGCACAAAATGTGGAAATGGCAATATATTAGTTTTCTGTGGCTGCTGTGAAAATTTACAACAATTTGAGTGACCTAAATCTACAGAAATTTATTTTCTCACAGTAATGTAGGCCAAAAGTTGTAAGTCAAGGATTTGCCAGTGCTACACTCCCTCCAGAGGTTATAGCAAAGAATGTGTTATTTGCTTCTTGCAGCTTCTAAAGACTGCAGGTATTTTTTGACTTGTGGCTGCATCACTCCAATCTCTCTAAGTATGATAGTCTCTTCCTCTGCTTCTATCTCTCCTCTTTGGTCTGTTTCAAAGTTTTTTTTTTTTTTTTTTTCCTTTGTTCTCATAAGAATAAATTTGATGGTACTTAGGGCCTACCAGATAATCCAAGATGAGTTCTTCCTCTCAAGATTCTTTAACTCTATAACATTTTTGTCATGAAAGATAATATTAACAGGTTCTGAATAGTATGGCATGGAGATATCTTTTGGGGGCAATGATTATGGTCAATGAAACACTAAAAATTTCAGAAATAGAGAAAGAATTTAGAGAAGCCCCTGATATCGAGATAGGTGTATTTAATCTATTCAAGGGAAAGAGTTTTAAATTGTATAATCTCTAAAAATTTTAAAAAATTCATGTTAATGATTATTTTAGTGTCTCTCACAATCCTAAGCATAAACGCTTATGATTCTATGTAAACATTATAAGAACTTGATCTGTATATATGATTTCCCCAACTGATTTATAGCTGAATATAAATTGGTGAAGAAGAAGATTGAATTTTAAGGAGGATAGAAGATTACACAATTTCTCTGATCATAATCCTCATAAGTAAGAAATAATTCCAATCACCTTTTCCTGACCCCCAGTTCATGAACTTCTAATAAAAAAGAACGGAAAAAATATAGTAATAACAATAAAATGAAAGTTAGTCTTTTTCAGAAGTATATTGTGCTTTCTTTTATATTCAGAGTAAAATGCATTTACACTAATAGATTTTTTTTTTTTTTTTTTTTTTTTCCTCAGAATTTGAGGGCAGCACTGTTTGGATTATTTTGTCAGCTTCGTGGTTACCATTAGAACTGCTACTGCTCTTAACTGGTGAGGCAGTAAAAGCATACTTCAAAAGCAAGAAGCTCTCTGCCATACGCCTTTGGGGCTTGCTGTCGAAGCAATCCTGATGCATTCCATAGAGGCGGAGAGAAAATGGAACCTCTGAGCCAGAGGTAACATCAGCAAAGCTGATGAAATGAGAAGTTCTGCTTACAGGCTTCAATAGCATCATCATCTCTTCCTATTTATTGATGCATTCTCACCAAGGATAAGAACAGAAAAGACATTTTGAGGCAGAACTTGCCATCGATCAGTTCCAGAATGCTTGGAGGTGAGGGAAGTTTGCCATGCACATGAAGGGCAAAGAATCTACATTTCATAAAGCGTATCATCACATAGGCTGTTTTGCCTTAGAGCATAAATGAAGATCAAAGTAGTAAAGATATTTAGTGGCATGAATTTGATAGATTCTTGCTTTTTGAAAAATAAGTCATATAATAAACTAATAATAGAAGACAACAGACTTGAAAATTCAAAGGGAACTGGGCTGTTTATCTCCATTTATAACATTGTTTGATGAAATTATATTGGGGTTTTGAGTAAGCTTTAGGCTTTGAAACAGCAAGCTATAATCCTGATAGATTGACCATTTATAATTTGCAGTTTTGTTTTTTTTGTTTGTTTGCTTTTTATTTTGTTATGGCATCAGTATTTCTAAGGCATTGGTTAATAAAATGAAAAGATAAAAATCCTTTCAAATAATTTCATTAAAGTGAAACTTGATCTAAATCTTTGACACTTATTCAAAACAGAGAATTAGTTCATTTTCTGACCCAAGAGTTATCAAAAATAAACATTCATCATATGGCTTTGTTTATTTCCATTTTGTAGCCTTAGTGTATGAAACGTAATATTTTTAAATAAAGAAAGATTTAGTGAGTCTAAACACATTGAATTTATGGGATCTCCAGTTTCAAAGCTGCAGATACAAGGACATCTCCTATTCATTCTTGGCCCCTCCTCTTTTTCAAATATCAGCCTCAGTGCAGACAGAATCTGTTGAAGGATGTCTATTTCCTTTTGTTTACCCCTGGTCCTAGCTGAGCCTCATTAGAGAAAACAAACCCTCTATGAAAGAAACTGTTGGAAACTAGGAAGAGGTCATTGTAAATTAGTTCAAAAAGTGGGACTTCAATAGTCACCTAGTACAGAGGCAGGAAGCTGTATAAACAGAGACATGAATTTGAAAGAGAAGGCCCAGGGCCTGTTTTGTTCAAAGCAAAGCCTTTAAGTGAGTTGCTCTGTCTCTCTTGCTTTCTTTTCTCTTTCTCTCTCTCTCTCACAGATGTTTACCTGTCTATGAATGAACACTGTGCATCCTTTTTGAAGTTTATTTCCATGCAACATCTGTGAGAATTTTGGCTTTAGGTCTTACTTCAAAGCTTTTGTACTTAATGATAGCACAAACAGATGATTCAACGGCAACGGCACACCCTGGCAGGAAGGCATTTCCATGTGACACAGTTTTTGATATTTAATAGCAGCATACATTTTCAAAAGGCAAACAAGGTATGTTAGCTTCATGTAGGAAAATATCAAATTTTCTGTGCCAAAGAAATGATGCCAAGATGGTTAAATGGGAGATTCTGATGCCATCATATCAGGAAGTCTCAACTTTTTTTTTTTTCAGCTCAAAAAATAACATTTTCAAGACTTTGAGTGCCATTTGGTGATTATCTTGATCCTGGAAGAGAAAGCATAGCTAATGCCTTGAACTAGCTCTCAAATTGACTACCACTTATTACCTGTTTTCTAAGTATCTAGAGTTGATATAATGATCTGCGTACTTTATCATATTAATCTTTGCAAAAATCTAGAAATATTAGATTTACTCCCTTTTATAGAAAAGGTAGCTGCTATTTTAAAAAGTCATATAACTTTATCAAGACGGCATAGGCAGTAATAAGTTAAAGCAAAATCTAAACCCAAGCTGACTAACCCAAGAACATGTGGTCACTGTGATACATTGCTCTAAGATATTCCTGGAGTAATGGTATTTTACCTGTATTATGTGTAGCCATGCTTAATGTTTTTAAGCAAGTATAAAAGATTAAATAGGAAATATTGATCAAGGACATATAAGTTTACACAGTGGCAATAGGCATTCAGGTTTAGTGCAATAAAGATGTCCAATGAGGGCATTGCTAACATCTAAACTGGATTAATGGACTTTTTCTTAATTTTCCCCCAAAGTAGCTCCACTTAATATAAACACATGTGCAATGTACAGCGCATTCTGTGGATAAAATGATGAGAAATTAACAGACTTTATACACACACACACACACACACAAATATATTCTTGGGTCTACAGGTATTCTGCATAGATTTTTTTTCTTGTAAAACTAAGCTATTTAACATTCAAATTTACCATTATAGAGCCTAGATAACTTTTGTTATCCCATCATTTTTTAGAAAAATAAAAGTTATATTCCTAAAAGTTATATACATAAACTTTTGAATATACAAAATGATTACTACCTAAATGATTTCCAGGAGGAATAATAAATAAGGAATGCTGCAAAGGCATTTTAGCATATTTCTTAGCTAGTCAATAATGATATTGTTTTAAGACAGTGGTTGATTACACTGAACATATAAATATAAACTTTGGCAAGTTGTTCATTATTTTCAAAGGCATTTATAATATAAAGTGGGTTTTTTTTTTTTTGCCAACAATGATCATATTTTAATGACAAAAATACTCGTCTCAAAGAATCTTATGGTCTCTTAAAACAGAACAAAGCAAAACAAATAATATAAAACTGAAAGATATGTGAATTATTATACTATCATAATCTGCTATTCATATTTTGAAAGTGATAGGTACAAAAAAAGGGACCAAAATATCCAACAAATACAATATAAATGGTCTTTCTATATTTAAGAAGCATTGAAATAATTCCCGTAAGTAATGAGAAAAAGCTAGGGATTTTAATTTTAGTAATGAAAATCGATGAGAATTAATCTGAGGCAAGGGTTGTAATCTTTAAAGACATATAAAATATTCTCCCTTGTATACTAGGAAGGAAGAAAAGTAAGACATTAATTTAAATTCCATACCACAAAACTCTACTAAAATACTAACTCAACAACAATGCTGAATATCAAGAACTTATGACTTATTTCTATTACTAAGACTCTCCTTACTAATAGATTTTCTGGGTGGAATTGTTTGGATAATTAAGATAATTTTGCTTAGCAAATATCTCATTATAAATTACTATTCTTAATGCCCTAGGTAGCAGTATATTTAATTGTCCATTTGTAATGATTTTTGAAATAGAAATACACTAGGAGAGAACCCCCAACACCTTTTACACTAAAGAAGGAACATTTCTACATCCTATTCAAATTAGGGTAATGTTTAATATTGCTTAGACATCTAGGCACGAGGTAAAGAGATGGGAAAATAAAATATTCCGTAAAAATAATTTCAAAAAAACATACAGCAGAGTACCAACGATGATCTTCACTCATCAATCTTTGCATATAGAAGCCAATGGCCATTATTTCAGCCCCAGTAAGTTATATTCATTTTCAGACTCTTTTAGGCATATCAGAATGATTTGTGCCACCATGCAAAGCAAAATCTCTATTAAGGAAAAGGAAGCTGAATAGAGTTTTTGCAAAGAACATCTTTGCAAATTAAATAAATCGTGTCTGTATTAAACATCTTATGCCAAATTTAGGATAAATTGATGCATAAAAGTAATTAGGGCTACTATATAGAATGACAAAATTCACATACATTGGAAAATTAAGTATAGATGCAGATCTTTAAAGGTATATATATAGTATTAGATGCATGTGCATTGTTCTCTTTTAACATAGATAGCACTATGTGTCAGCAGGTGTTTTCTTTTGATGGCAGAGTCATTTCTCTCTAGTGACAGGACTAGAAAAGGAGCAAAAAGGGCAGCTTAGTCAGGGAAATCCCTGCCACCAGTCAATTGGCAATGGAGTCCTGCTCACAGACTCCACAGAGAAAGATAAATTGATTGCTTGGATGAAATGGACAGTGAAAGTCCAAGAAATTTTTGAAAATGTGCAAGGTTTGTCCTCCAAGAATGGAAAAGACTTGTCTGCAGAATTTTTTTTTGTCTATAAACTTCAGAGTTATTTGATTTAAAGTTGCAAAATATTTCAAAAGAGTCCTAGTTATAACTGTTTCTTTCAAAAATTCTGCATTAGAATAATATGGTGTGGTATGGAGAAAACATACTTACAGGATAATGAGGAAATATAGACCTGGAAAGTCAAATCTGATATACCCTTTCACAAATAAGAAGGAACACATTCAAACAGTAATATAAGGTAAAAATGTCCTCAATAAATTTATTTTCTGAAAATATCAATGGTAAGATTTAAGGGACTAATTTATTTCTACTTTGAGAACCAAAACAGAATATTAGTAATAAGTAAGAAGAAAATAAAAAATGTATACAATGCAGGCCTTTTTTTCTTCCCCTTCCCAAATATCATCTTCCCCAAAAATTCAGTTCATTAAGGAAGTTTTTGTTAATGTTTTGTTTCATTATGTGTAGGATGATGTCCAGGATAGGAAATAATTTCAATATCTAAATCAAATATTTATTTTCCATTACTTCTTAAAAGGTATATTATATAAGTAAAATTTGGAGGAGAATTATAAGTGTTAAGATTGTTACGCTACTGTATCTTACCAAATAAATAGCTGTATAAAAAATTATACAACTTTAGACATTTTTATCTTACATGCTATTTTAGAAATTCTTCAGGAAACATTTTATGTTCAGGAATGATTAAGACATTATATATATATAATATATATATATACACACACAAAAGTTAATTCAACTGAGAATATTTATATATAAAACTTGAATATATATTTTTCTACAATATGATTTGGGTCGTGTTGCCTACGATTTTTAACTACTATTTTTCTCAGCTTCATAATTGCTTAATTTTGATGATATGTTCTGGTGTTTAGGTTGATTGTTGAAAATACTGATGTTTAAAGAGGGATGTATTTTAAGTTTGATATGTAACAACTTTAAATTGTGAATACATATTAGGTATTATTTTTAGTTACTGGTGACACAAACATTAATAAGTTATAATTTTATTTCTCAAACAGCTTATGATCAAACAGAGAAAGCTGCATAAAGTAAGTATATTTTGTTATAAGGTCAAAATAAGATTGTATAAAAAATCTACAGAAATTTACTAATCAGATATATATTATTTAATCTGTTATGTGTGAAATATAGTATACAATTAATAATTCATATTATATAATACAGAATGCAGAACAGAGAAACCAATATGTAATTTCTAAAATGTGATACATGCATTGATTTATCTATAATCTATATAAGCACATCAAATTTAGTGGATTTTCTAGAATGAATATAGAAGTTTAATATTATAAATGAAGATCAAACATTAATTTTGACCCAATAACAACGGAGTCATGGCTGTAGTAATGTCTTGAAATTTCTCTAAATTCTAGAATGAATACCAGACTGACCAAAAAAATAGAACAATAAATAATTTATGAACAAGTGACATATTCCCTGAAGCCACATAGGAGTTTCTTGAATACTTGGGGAACTCCTGAAGATGAGTGGCATGGCCAATGCCCTTCATGGCTTAAAATCCATGCTGGACTAGCTATTGTCCAAGGGTAGGTGAAAAGAAAAAGGGAAACAGTGACGAAGCACAGAGGTTATGGAATTCAAGAGTAACAAATAAAAAGTTGTTCTCAAAAGGATGTAGAACAATAGTGTATGAACTCAGTGCAATATTGTAAGAAAATGTGCAGGCTCCAGAACTTTGTAAGACAAGACTAAAGGAAACACAGTAGGATGATGAGAAGGTGAAACCATCTGAGTCTAAATTCCAAGGCATCAGTGAAAGTGGCATAACACAGTTTTTCAGAAAGACGAAGACCTGCCATAAAAGAAAACATTTGGCAATATAAGCCAAACTGAGAAGATGGTAACACTGGGAATCCTATGAAAGATTGTTGAAGTACTGGGAGTAAATAAATCCAGAATAAGCAGGTCTCAGAAAACAATATCAAAAATATATATATAACATTGAAAGTGAGTAATCGCTTTGAAAGACAAGGCCTGTAGTATGCAGTACAATACAGAGTTAGAAACTCTGAGCCTTCCTGCATCAGATTTATGTCATTCACACACACACACACACACACGCACACACACACACACACACATTGGCTCACATAGTTATTGAGGCTGATAAACCCCAAGACTCGCTGTCAGCAAGCTGGAGACCTAAGAAAGCTAATGGTGTAGTCCCAGTACAAGTCTGAAAAGAATGCATATGCCATATCAATGTCCACACCAGGAACCTGGAGTTGTTATCTGCTCTAATAAAGTCTGAAGGTTAGGAATCAGGAAAGTCAATGGTGTAATTTCCAGTACAGGCCAGGCACAGTGGCTCATGCATGGTGGTGTGTGCCTGTAGTCCCAGCAACTCAGGAGGCCGAGGCTGCAAGTGAACCACGGTTATAACAATGCACTCCAGACTGGGCAAAAGAGCAAGATTCTGTCTCAAAAAAATAAAAACTAAAAAATAAAGTTCCAGTCCAAAAATCATCAGTTTAGAGATTCAAGAAGAGTGGATGTTTCAGTTCTTCTGAAGCCAAGAAAAGAATGATGTTCCAGCTCAAGCACTCGGACTGGAAGAGAGTTAGCCCTCTTTTTTTTTTGTTCTCCTCAGGTTCTCAGTTAAAGGAATTGAGGTCCACCCCCATTAGTGAGGGCAGTGTGCTTTACTCAGTCTACAGAATTCAATGTTAATGTCATTTAGAAGCATCCTCGCAGATACATGCAGAATCATGGTTGGTCAAATGCCAGGGTACTCTATGACCAAGTCAAGTTGACACATAAATTTAACCATCACATCTACTATGAAATCCATTCCTATGACACCGTCATACTGTAGAGTATAGCAACTGTGGTGATGCCTCATTTGTGCCTACAACAGGCCATACTGATGCTCTGTCAGTCTGGTCACCTCTGGAAGGTAAGTGGGAATCCATGCTATTGGTCTCCATCCCTGCTACTGGGTCATTCTGTTCTCTAAATCACATGTGACTTATACTTTCAGGATGCTAGCCATTTGAATAGATCAACATGCTATCCTCAATGAAATGGATTCATGTACTACTCTGTGCAATATATTGATAGTTCACATCCCTTTGACTTATATTATGGCAGAGGAGAGAGGAGTTAACATAGCTTGAGGTCAAATTTTATAAAGCTTATTGTATATTTTAATTAAATAAAATTCTTTGTGATGCATTTCTCTCATTGAAACAGAAGAGAATGCTCATGCCATTATCAATGCCCACACCAGGAACCTGGAGTTGTTATCTGCGCTAACAAAGTTACCATCTCTGTCATGGCAGTTCTAATCAGGGCAACTGACTACTGGATTGAGCTTGTAATGATATATAATCATCTTTCAAGATCCATCTGGTTTCTGCAAAGGAAATAGTAGATAATCTAAATGAAGGTGAGATGAGGACCACCATCCCTACATCTCTTAGAGACGTAAGGCTGGCATAAATCTGCTAATCCCTGCCATACACACAGGACCAATGTTTTTCAGTAATGTGGTCATGGAAGGAGAAATTTCAGGGGTTTCACTTAGCTTTCCCTATCATATTAGTTATTTTCTACAAAGAGCCCAATTTTGAGGTTGTGTTAACTTTCAAGTATGTCAATGCCAATTAAATATTCAGGGTTTAGGGTTCATCAATATGGTCCATATAAGCTGTTTTTCACCTGGTTCGCATATGTTTCCAACAAATAAGAAAGCTATGGTAATGTCTCAAAGTATCCATATTTTAATGTCTATTAGACCCTGTACCCTGTATTAGAAAAATGTGAGTAGCTCTCATTTCCCAGTGTCCAATTAACTGAGTACATGGTCTTAGTTCCCTTTGGTACATGCTTAAGAAATAATTTCTATGTATACATGCTATCGTCCTGGATAATCATTGAACTTCAGAAAGAAGTCAACTGTGTTTAATGGGTGAGGTCTTCTCAATGTCTCAGGTCTGAAAACTATCCAAGATAAAAGGAAATTTTTCTTAAGATGGCCTCCCTCAGATTCCCTGTCCAAGGTAAAAGGAAATTTTTCTTAAGATGGCCTCCCTCAGATTCCCTGTTACCAAACTGATATCATTTGGTTGTGTGTCCCCACCCAAATCTCATCTTGTAGCTTCCATAATTCCCACGTGGTGTGAGAGAAACCCAGTGGGAGATGGTTGAATCATGGGAGCAGATCTTTCCCATGGTGTTCTTATGATAGTGAATAAGTCTCATGAGATCTGATGGTTTTAAAAATGGGAGTTCCCCTCCACAAACTCTCCCTCTCTCTCTCTGTCGTTTCCTGCCACTATCCGTGTAAGATGTGACTTGTTCCTCCTTGTCTTTCACCTTCCATCATGATTGTGAGGCCTCTCAAGCCATGTGGAACTGTAAGTCCAATAAACTTCTTTCTTTTGTAAGTTGTTCTTTTTTTCATAAGTTGTTCTTTTGTAAGTTGTCCTGAGACATGCCAGTCTCAGGTATGTCTTTATTAGCCACATGAAAACGGACTAATAAACATACCTTGACTTCTTCCACTGGCTTAAGCTGAATAGTGTATTTGTCTTCCACCAATCTCTTTTGTCCCCAGGGAGGTCACGTTCCGTTAACAATTATTATAAGTCCCCAAGTATTTGGTTTCTGGGGCTGCTACTTCAACTTTTTTAATCATTACACAACCTGGGTACCATCAGTTAAGTGCCACCTCTAGACTCTCTTATTTCAAAGTCCATTCATAACTAATTGTTTTCAGCAAGAAAAATTTTCTAACAGTGTTTCCTACCTCCATCCTTGAACTGCAAGGTAGAGCCATTACTGAACTTTTAAGTGATGCTGCTACGTTTCTCACTGGGGCATTCTTGTGGCCTTGATAAATTGTGTGTCCTCTTGGCCTTCCCAAATAGCATTATCATCTTCCTCATCTTCAGGCTATATATATTTTATCCATACTAGCAAATCCACTACCCTGAACTTTTTATTCTCTTTATCCATCATCAGAAATGGCAATTCTAAGCATTTCAATTTTGCTCAGCTTGGCCATTGTGGATATCAAGGCACTGAGAGCCAACTTATTAGGTACTTTGCAGGCTCTCCTGAGGTTCTTTCCATCATGAGAAATCCTTTATCTCCAGAGAGTATTCTCAGATAAATAAACTCTTTCTTTTCAAACTTTATATTTCAGTCCCTTTCATGAAGAATCTTCTAACCGTGTGCCACTCACACTTCCCAGGCTGCTGGCAATACTTGTCAGCTAAGTTTGTAGTGTCTTTAAATTATAGTTCTTTCTTTCTTTATCAAGCCCAGTGCATCTTCAGCTGGTTAATTTTCTTACTTAAATACAGGTAAAAGTCAGGTGGTCCAAAAAAGACATGAAGGCAGATTTTGAGTATATTGCCTTTCAGGATTATGGGGCTGATCACTCTTAATAGGGAGAAATGAAGTGTAACTGCAAGCTTAGATGTTTCAGAAGAGATAGAGCAATCAATCCTCCAAGGACAGTCACCCGCATACCTAAATCCTGGTGTAGAATCTCAGATTTTCCCAATGAAGCTCTCTTTTTGGCATAACAAATCTGTCTTCCTTGAGGGCTTAACCTCCTCTGAAGTTAATCATACAGTCCAATAAATATTGTGTTTCATGCTTGGCTTTCTATGCACTCCTGCTGTAAGTTATGAGGGCTTTTTTTGTCACCATACCAAGGAGTGCCTCATCCCTTTAGTTTTCATATTTCATTTTAAAATGATCTTTATTTTTCTCATTTTTCTATTATCATCCTGTAAAAAAAAAAAAAAAAATCAGCACATAATAGTGTATCCGGGACTGGGAGTACAGAAATCAAAGAAAGTTGTAATCATCTCCTTATTTCTGGATAAATATGTGTCCAAATTAATAACAGTGTATTCTCACTTTCAAAGCTGATTATTTCACTATCTTCCCCACATCTCTACAAGATAAACACTGTGTGTGTGTGTACATGCATGTGTGTGTGTGTAGTAAGTACAAAGCTCTCTATTATGTGAGGTCAAATTTTATAAAAGTTTATTGTATATTTTAAGTAAATAAAATAAACACATATTGTATATTTTAAGTAAATAAATGTTAAACTCATTGCTGCTTCTCTGTTTTGTGGTTAGGTAACATTTTGTTACGAGAATTCTCAAAAAAGAAATATAAAAATAGTAGATTTTTTTTTTTTTTTTTTTTTTTGAGACGGAGTCTCACTCTGTTGCCCAGACTGAAGTGCAGTGGCCTGATAAAAACAGCAGATATTAACATCAGGTTCATTTGGTTTCTGCAAAGGAAACAGTACAGTAGATAATCAGCAGAGATCAGCATCCAGGTTCATCCATGTTGCCACAAATGACAGAATTTCATTGTTTTATGGCTAAAGAGTGTTCCATTGTATATATGCATGGGGAAAACTAAGTGTAAGCCCGTGAAATTTCTCCTTCCATGACTAAATTACTGAAAAAATTAGTACTGTGTGTATGGCAGAGATTAGCAGATTTGTGCCAACCTTATGTCTCCAAAAGATGCAGGGATAGTGATCTTCATCTCATCTTCATTTAGGTCACCTAGTGTTTTCTTTGCAGAAACCAGATGGATCTTGAAAGATGATTACATATCATTACAAGCTCAATTCAGTAGTTAGTTTCCCTTATTACACCTGCCATGACAGGGATGGTAACTTTCTTAGAGCAGATAACAGCTCCAGGTTCCTGGTGTGGACATTGATATGCCATGTGCATTCTTTTCTGTCAATGAGAGAAATGTATCACAAATAACTTTATTTCATTAAAATATAAAATAAACCTTTATAAAATTTCACCTCAGGCTGTGTCAACTCCTCTGTCATAATGTAAACCAAAGGGATGTGACCTAAGTATATATTGCATAGAGTAGTACATGAATCCATTTCATTGAGGATAACATGTTGATCTATTCGAATGGCTAGCATCCTGAAAGTATAAGACACATGTGATTTAGAGAAAAGAAAGACCTGGTAGCAGAGAGGGAGACCAACAGCATGGATTGCCACTTACCTTCCAGAGGTGACCAGACTGACGGCGCATCAGTGTGGCTTGTTGTAGGCACAAATGAGGCATCACCACAGTTGCTATACTCTACAGTATTACAGTGTCATAGGAATGGATTTCATAGTAGATGTGATGGTTAAATTTATGTGTCAACTTGACTTTGTCATGGAGTACTTTGTCATGGTTGGCATTTGACCAACCATGATTCTGCATGTATCTGCGAGGATGCTTCTAGATGATATTAATACTGAATTCTGTAGACTGAGTAAAGCACACTGCCCTTGCGAATGGGGGTGGGCCTCAATTCCCTTAATTGAGAGCCTGAATAGACTATTTAATTTTTTATTTATCCATTGGGTATTTAGGAGCATGTTGTTTAATTTCCATGTTTCTCCTGTTATTGATTTCTGGTTTCATACCATTACGGTCAGAACATTATAATCAGAAAAGAAACTTGATATAAGTTCAACCTTTTTAAATTTTGTATGATTTCTTTTGTGGCTTCAAATATAATCTGTCCTGGAGAATGTTTCATGTGCAGTTGGAAGGAATGTGTATTTTTCTGCTTTTTGATGGAATATTCTATAGTTGTCTGCTAGGTTAGTTTGATTTAGTCTGTAGTTTAAATCTAATGTTTTCTTACTGGTTTTCTGTATGAATGATCTGTCCATTACAGATAGTGGGGTGTTGCAGTCTCCTACTATTATTGTATTGCACTCTATCTCTACCTTCAGATCTATTAATACTTGTTGTATATATTTACATATTCCAATGTTGGGTGCACAAGTATTTACAGTTGTTATATTGTTTTGCTGAAACTCCTTTATCATTATATAAGGAACTTCTTTGTCTCCTTTCCAAATTAAATGTGTCTGTACAGCTTTGCCTTTTTTTATCAACTAAAAAGCTTCTGAACAGCAAAAAATATGATCAACAGTGTAAAGAAATGCCCTACAGAATGAGATAACACAATCGAAAACCATACGTCTGATATGGGACTAATATTCAAAACATATAAAGAACACAAACAACTCAATATCAAGAAAAGAAATAAGCCAGTAAAAAATGGCAATGGGGATTGAATAGGCATTTCTTAAAAGAAAATATACAAAAGTCAACAGGTATATTTTAAAAATTGTCAACATCATTAATCATCAATTAAATGCAAATTAAATTCACAATGAAACATCACCGTGCACCTGTTACAGTGGCTGTTATGAAAAACACAAAAGATAAATTTTGGTAAGAATGTGGAGAAAAGGAAAACAGTGCACACTGTAGATGGATATGGAGATTAATACATCCATTATAGAAAACAATATGAGGGTTCCTCAGAAAATCATAAAAAGAACAACCACTAAATCCTGCAATCCCACTGCTGGATATACATCAAAGGAAATAAAAGCATTATGTAGAAGAAATATTTGCATGCTCATGTTTATTGCAGACTTATTTACAACAGCAATGATATGGACTAAACCTAAGTATGTATCAATAGATGAATGGACAAAGAAAATGTGGGTCGTATACACAATTAAATCATATTACATACTGTTCAATCAAGGAAAAGCAGGAAATTATCTCATTTACAGTATGAACAAACCTGGAGAACATTATGTAAAGTGAAATAAGCCAGGCAAAGAAAGAGAAATGCTTCATAGGTGAGATCTCATATGTGAAATTTAAAAATGTTGATCTCATAAAATAAATGACTATAGTTATTAATATACTGTATTCCTGGTAATGCTAAAACAGTGAATATTATGTGTTCTTACCAGGAAAATAATAACTATGTGAGGTAATGCATGTGTTACTCATCTAGATCTAATCATTCTGCAATGTATTTTTCAGAGCTCATTATGTACACCGTAAATACATACACTTTTATCTGACAATTAAAAAACATTTAATATCAAGCAATAACTGTATGGTTTAAGTAACATACTTGCATAAGATGAATTGTGTTTGTAGTTATTAAACAACTTGCTTTAAAAATATTCAGTAAAATGGAAAATATTCTTGATATAATATCAAAATAATAGTTTACCAGATGTAATTTCAATAAACAGCAGAGGTGTAATATCAATATCCTAATAATTTTGATATATGATGTTCTAAATTTTATGTTACACAATGTAAATAAGAACAAATACCACTACAAATAGACTGATTTTCAGTTAAATATGGTGAAATAAAGTTGTTACCTCCGTTATTAACAACTCAGTGCTAATAAAGTAAACAAAATGTAAAACAAAATGAAAAACATATATCTTTAATAAAAAAGAAAATATTTTGTTGCTTTATAGAATTATGTTTTATTAGAATAAGGAAATATGACCAAATTAAGGCAGAATTATGGGATCAAAAAGCAACAATACTTAATTTTTACTGGTTACTTCATTTGCATTCATGTCATGAACAATACTCATAAAATAATATAAAGTTCTAAAAATAAATGACTAACTCTGTGATTTCTGAATTGAAGTTTGGGAAAAGGAGCAAGGTTGTCCCAGGAGACAGGGTGAGTACTAAAACTACACATATCTACTGAACCAAATTGAATCAGTAAGGTTGTCTCCCCCAAAATTTTTGCATAGCAATCAAGTGAGGACAAATCAATATCTCTATAGGAATGGTGAATACACAATGAAGAATCTAGAATACATAACACATGATGGTATTTAGAAAAAGTTATAAATTCAGAAACACATACATAGGGTGGGGAAATGCCTCTCAATATTCTTATCAAATGAAAGCAAGATCCAAAACCATAAAAAGAGTAAGAGCCTACTGTTTGTTTAAAGTGTACTTATTAAAATGTGCATAGCAGAATGTTAACAGAAACTGCCTTTAGGGAGAGACAAAGAGCATAATGACATTAGGTAAGATAAAGGAAATTTTTTTTTTCATTTTAATTGTTACATTTATACCTACTTGAATACTTTACATTTCACAAATTATAATTATATATATATAAATGAACATAAATTAAATGTTTAAATAACAGAAAAACATACGTTTTTAGTTTTTATCTTGTTTTGTTGAATGCTACATGCTTAGAACATTTTAGTATATTTATTGACTTTTATTTACCTGTTTGAACTGCTTATTTCTGGCATTTGTCCAATGTAAGATTTATTCTGTTAGTTTTAAAAAATTCCTCCACCCTGTATTTATTATTTTGCATTGTAAATGTTACTTCTCCATTTAGATATTCATCTTTACTGTTGAATTTTTTGATATTTAATCAAATCTCTCATTATGTCTGCTTTTATTGTGCATCTCAGAGTTTCAATTGTCTTCTGGATTATTTTAGTAATGTGATGCTCTCTACACTTGTCCATTTGTTATGGAATGAATGTCTCCATAAAATTCATGCTGAAACCCTGTCTCCTATGTGATGATATTAGGAAGTGACATCGTTGGAGGTAATTAAGATTAGTCTAATGAGAATGAAATTAGTGCTCATGTAAGGGTTGGGAGAGAGCTTGCTTCTTTTGCTTTCCGCCATGTGAGAATACAATGCAGTTTGCACACGAAATGCAGTCTGTGGTCTGCACATATAAGAAAGCCCTTCCTAATACCTGACCACACTGACACCCTGATCCCAGACTTCTAGATTCCAGAAATGTGAGAAATAAATTTGTGTTGTGTCTACGCTGCCCAGTCTGTGGAAATTTCTTAGAGCATCCAGAACCGACTAAGACACCATATGAAATTTATTTGGAGTTGTATTTCAGGATCTATATAAGAAGATCACCCAACTTCTAATTAAATGTACACTTTTTAATAATCATATTATGATATTTATAGCCTCTTGAAATCATAGAAAAAAGCATACTATAGTGGTTTGTCAGAGAAAACCTGTCTCTTAAAGGGAATGCCCTGCCATCAAAGAGTAGGTCCTTATAGAGGACACGGAAACTGAACAGAAGATGTTAACTTGCTGGATAAAAGAAAACTCACGCCTGCTTTCTGGTCTTTAACCAATATTAGTAATGCCAAGCACTTAAGAGGATTCACTCATTGTATTAGGTAATGGGATGTAGTCAATAATTTTACTACCCTGTTGGTGGTTCCGTGAAGATTAGTTGCTGCTTTGGAAAATTGTAAATATCTACTTAAAAACAGTGTGACTATCTCTGGTTAATCACATCTTTTTTATCATCATCTTTTCATGAATCTTCAGTATCATTAGTTGAAACCTTGAATTGCTTCATTCTTCCTCAATTCATTTTCATTTACTCACTTGGAAGAATAAATTTTTCCCCATTTTTTGCATTATATTTTCTTCAGATGGAATGTTTGGTATTTGGCAGTTCACTATGACTTGCATTTTCAATAGTAGTTAAAGGAAGCTACATGTACAACTAGAAGAATGACTCATGTTGCTTTATGAATTAAAAAAAAAAATCCTTATAATTTGCCAAAAAACCAGGATATACAGATGGTGATTTATTAATTTTGTTTGATGATTTAGAAACTTTTAATTCTTACAGATGAAAAAAGTATTTTTATTCAATATTTTATCAGTTCTTTTTAATGAAGTTGCAATTTTATATAAATTGAATTTTATTTTACATTTTTCTCTGTCTCTTAATTTTTCTCTAATCATAACTAGTTTCTATGCTTTTCTTCTGAATTCTAAGCACATTTACTGAATATACATTTCATTGTCTTGATTTTCTGAGAAATATAACTTGTGGATTTTTACCATTACAATAATTATAAATTTGATAATTATATTTTTAGTCAGGGATATATATTTTCTTTCTAATCTCTAGAACAAGCATGTGAATTAAGAGTAATGACAACCTGTTCCCTATGTGGAAAAGGGAGGCAGCAGCTGCGTCCTAGGTTTCTGGACTGACCAGGCCACAGCTGGGGCAGCCTGTGTCCAGAGGCACTTTCCTAAGGGAAGGAGAGCGCATCTGGCAGTTGAAAAGCCTGTACCGCTGGTTGCGGTGGCTTATGCCTGTAATCCTAGCATTTGGGAAGCCGAGGCGGGCGGATAACGAGGTCAGGAAATCAAGACAACCCTGGTTAACTCGGTGAAATTCCGTCTCTACTAAAAATATTTTTAAAAATTGCCTGTAATCCCAGTACTTTGGGAGGCCGAGACGGGTGGATCACGAGGTCAGGAGATCGAGACCATCCTGGCTAACATGGTGAAACCTCGTCTCTACTAAAAAATATACAAAAAAAAACTAGCCGGGCGAGGTGGCGGGCACCTGTAGTCCCAGCTACTCGGGAGGCTGAGGCAGGAGAATGGCGTAAACCCAGGAGGCTGAGCTTGCAGTAAGCTGAGATCCGGCCACTGCACTCCAGCTTGGGCGACAGAGCGAGACTCCCTCTCAAAAAAAAAGCAAAACAAAAATATTTTAAAAAATTAGCCAGACATGGTGGCGGGCACCTATAGTCCCAGCTACTGGGGACACTGAGGCAGGAGAATGGTGTGGACCCAGCAGGCGGAGGTTGCAGTGAGCCAAGAT
>NC_045437.1:29123381-29139795 GCF_002776525.5 Piliocolobus tephrosceles
GGGAGAAGAGGGGAGGGGGAGGGGAGCGGAGGGAAGGGGAGGAGAGGGAAGGTGAGGGGGCAGGGGAGGGGAGGGGGAGGGGAGGGGAAGGTGAGGGGAGAGAAGGGGAGGGGAGGGGGAGGGGAAGGAAGGGGAGGGAAGGGGAGGGAAGGTGGGGGGAGGGGAAGGGAGGGGGAGGGGAGGGAAGGGAAGGGGAGAGGGAGGGGAGGGGAGGGATGACTATGATACATACTATATATAATATTTCTATAACATATACAAATATGTAATAGATACTAAATATAACATGATATCATATACTGTGATATAGTACATACTGTGATATAGTACATACAAGTGACAGGTTCAGTGAGCTATTGCTTGTCTCACAAAAAGCTATGCAGTCATATAATCAAAACAGTATGTGTTTGGGGACCAGCTTCTGGAATGGCAGAGTAAAGACTTTTGAAAACGTTCTATTCCTTTAGAAGCAATGAGAACACTGACAGAAAAAGTAAAAAATGAACATTTTGGAACTCTGAAAATCTGTTAAACACTTACAAAAAATCCAAAGAGTGCTTATTCAAGAAAAATGACTGAATCTCAGTATGAACAGTGCACCTTGTGGTGTCTTGGCCCGCCCTGATCCCGTTCCCCTCTATCTAACACTTTCGCAGCCTGGAAAACCAACAGGCTCAAAACAGCATAGCTGCAAAATTCAGCAACCTAACAGCTATGGAAGGGGCAGCAGAGGTTTGGAGCTCCCTAAACCCCCATTTCAGGCTTGACCAGACTAGGGACTGGCTGAAATATTTAATTCTTAGCATTTTTCTTCATTTTACCTAACTTTGGGCTCCCTGTGTGAGAGCAGCTTAGCTCCAGGAAATTTGTCAAAAGTAACCAGCAGCAATTGTACAACACTGCTGTTATTTGAGGTGGCATTACCAGTTAAAGCAAACACAAAAATGACCAAAAAATAGACCCTGATGATTATGTATCCATAATTTACACGATTTCACCAAATTCCAGAGAATCCAGGCTCCGTGTTCATGCATAGTGCTGCACAGATGCCCTAAAGAGACCTGAGACCTTAGAGAGAACTGATTTCTAACCTCTGCGTGACCTTGAGTCCCTACACAAGCAGGAAATGGAAGTCTATGACACAGCTGTAAACTACTGCAAGGATCACTGATAGCGTACATTGATACATACAAAGAGCCTACTGGCCAAATCTCAGAAACTTGTTGGTTCAAGATCTTTAAGGATATCTCTCTCCAGTAAGACTACTGAAGCAGAGACTCCTGTGGATACACACAACAAAGAATACAGACTTTACAGAATTAGTCCAGAAAAGTTTATCCAGAAAACAACAACAATAAACAACACCAAAGAGCGACAACAACAACAACAACAAAATTAGAAGAAGGGAAAATATGAAGGGAATCAATAGAAATAGAAGGGAATCAATAGAAATAGAAGGGAATCAATAGAAAAAAATCAATGATTAAAAAAAGTGGTTCTTTGAAATTAATAAAATAATTGAAAAGCTGATAAAATAATAACAGTAGAGAAGACACATTTCCTGTATCAGAAATGAAATATGATTATCACTAGTAAGCCCATTGAATTTAAAAGGACAATAGCAGATTATATATAACTTTATGACAAAAACATGAGAACTTTGATGAAACATACCAATACCTTGAAAGACAAAACCTACCAAAGCTCACACAAGAGAAATAGATCACCTGAATAGGCCCATATACATGAAAGAAATTGAAGCAGTAATTAACTTTCCACAAGAGAAAATGCCAGGCTCATATTTTTTTTTACTGGTGAACTTTACCAAACATTTACTAAAGAAATGACTGCAATTCTATTTCATCTCTTCCAGAAAATAGAAGCAGAAACGCAATTCCTAAATGAGTGTATGAGGCCAGTATTACCCTAATACTAAAACCAGATAAAAATATTATGAGAAAATAAAACTACAGAGCAGTATTTCTCATAAGTAGATACAAAAATTCTAAATGAAATTATAGTACCTTAAATCCAACAATATATCAAATGAATTGTATGCCATGATCAAGTGGGATTTATCTTAGGTGTTCTTGGTTGGTTCAGTATTTTTAAATCAATGTAATCCATCACATCAAAAGGCCTAAGAGGAAAAATTACATGTTCATATCAATTAATGCAGAAAAAGCATTTGAAAAAAAAAAGGGGGGCACATTCATTCATGATTAAGAACAACTCTTATCAGATTAACAATAGAGAGGATTTTCCATAACTTCATAAGAAACATCAATGAAACAAATTCAGAGCTAACGTTATACTTAGTATTGGGAAATTGGATGTTTTCTCCTAAGATGACAAACAAAACAAATATGTCTCTTCTTACCACTCCCATTCAATATTATACTGGAAGTCCTGACGAATGCATAAAAACACAAGAAAGAAACAAAAGTCATATGGATTGGGGAAGAAGAAAAACAAAAACTATCTTTGTTCATAAATATACATGATTTCTATGGAGAAAATTTCATATAATTGACAAAAATGAAACGAAACAAAAATCTCTTAAAACTGAAATAGATTACAGCCACCTAGCAGGATACAAGGTTAATACACAAAAGTCAATTGCATTGAAAAACTGGATTTGAAGTTTAAAATATAGT
The DNA here is from genome assembly GCF_002776525.5 of Piliocolobus tephrosceles. Taxonomy (NCBI): domain Eukaryota; kingdom Metazoa; phylum Chordata; class Mammalia; order Primates; family Cercopithecidae; genus Piliocolobus; species Piliocolobus tephrosceles. Next base: position 29,126,039 of record NC_045437.1, read on the forward strand.
ACCATTTACATGAGCACCAAATAAAAATGAAGTATATAATGAAAAATGAAGAATAAACCTAAGAAAATAGGTTTAAGATCTACATGAGAGAAAATTACAGAGCTCTGATGAAAGAAATTTAAAATATCTAAATAAATAGATATTCCATTTTTATGATAGGAAAACTCAATTTTGTCAAGACGTCAATTTCTCCCTAATTTATCCATAGACTCAAGGCAATCTCAGTCAAAATCTAGCAAGTTATTTTTCACATGTGGACAAACATTTTCTGGTGTTTATGTGAAAAGGAAAAGACCCAGAATAGGTAATACAATACTGAAAAATAAGAATAACGTCAGAGAACTGATACTACCCAACTTCAAGACTTAATATAAAAGTACAAATCCAAGTACTGTCATATGAATGAAAAATATAAACAGAACAAAAGAACAGAAAAAGTAGCCCAGAAATAGACCCACACCAATATAGTCAACTAATCTTTGACAAAAGAGCAAAGGGAAGTCCTTTCAACAAATGGTGCTGGAACAACTGTACATTGACATACCAAAATATTAATCTAGACATTGACTTTATACCTTTCACAAAAGTTTGCTCCAGATGGATTATAGACCTAAAAGTGAAACATAAAATGATAAAATGAGTAAAAGACAACATAGGTGAAAGTTAATGACCTTGGAATTGGTGATGACTCCTTAGAACCTATATGAAAGGTGAAAACCATGAAGATGAATTGCAAATTGGCTTTCATTAGAATTAAGAATATTTGCTCATGAAATGCACTATGAACATGGAAAGACAAGCCACAGAGTAGGAGAAAAAAAATGTTAAATATATATTCAGTAAAGTTATTTTGACTGAAAATGTAAAACAGGCTCAAAAATACGGAAAAAAAATGTTGGGATGATCTGGGAAAACATACCCCGCAAAGAAGATGTGTACAGGACAAATGGCATATAAAGAGATGCTCAAAGTTGTATGTTGTCAGTGAAATGCAAATTAAAACAATAGTGAGATGCCATTACAGACCTATTAGAATGGCTAAAACCCAAAGAAACCAATATTACCAATACTGGCAAAGACATGGAACAACAGGAACCCTCATTTATTTATTGCTTGTGGGAATGCAAATTAGTGCAGGCACATCGGAAGTCAATTTGACTTCTCTTACAAAGCTACATGTAGTCTTACCATATGATTCAGCAATTGTGCTCCTAAATATTTACCCAAATGAGCTGTAAACTCACGTAAACACAAAAATCTGCACATAAAATATTCATGTCAGTGCTACTGGTAATTGCCAACAAGTGGAAGTAGCCAATATTTTCTTCAAACGGTAGAAGGATAAACAATTTTGGTATGTTGGTGCAATAGAATATTATTTAGTGACAGAAAAAAATGAGTTATCAGGCCATAAAAAGGCACAGATAACACAAAATGCATACTACTAGACAAAATCAGACAGTATGAAAAGCCTACATATTACACGATTAAAACTGAATGCTGTGATGCAAAATACAAAATTATGTTGACAATAAAAAGATCAGTAGTTGCCACAGATTGAGTAGGTGAAATGGGAGGGATAAATAGGTAAAGCCCAAGGAACATTTAGGGCAGTATAACTATTATTTGTAATACTCTAATGATGGATGTACAATATTACATTTCTTAAAATTCATAAAAGGTACTACACAATGAAGTACTTACTGTAAAGCATTTATTTTAGTTAATTATAATGCATCAATATTGTTCCTCAGTTGTAACAAATATACCCCATAAATGCTAGATGCTTGTAATAGGGAAGTTGTGGAGAGGAGAAAGAGTATGTGAGAACTCTCTGTACTATATATTCAATTTTCTCTAAATATAAATCTGTACTTAAAAGTTTATAAGGGAACACTGTGAGTGTTGTATTTAAACAAATTAGATAACATATGAAATTGGCAAATTTCTAGAGAAACAAACTATTGAAACTGCCTAAAGAAGAAATAGAAAATGTGAATACACACGTAACACGTAAGGAAATTGAGTTAGTGATTTAAATAAATTAACAAAGAAATGTCTAGGCCAAGAGTGCTTCACACGTAATTTTATTAAATGTTTACAAAGAAATTAACATCAACTTTTCAACTTTTCACTAACTCTTCCATATTAGAGAAGTATAATAGACACTTCACAATCTATTCTATGAGGCCAATATTAACCTGAGGATAAAACCAAATTTTTTTAAAGGCATCACAGTTAAATTTGCAAATATATACAAAAGTTATTAACAAAATAGCAGCAAATATGTCCAACAATATACATAAGGATAATACAATATGACTAACTGGAATTGAACCTGGGAATATAAGGTTGATTTAACATGTGACTATGATTATAAAAATCATATTAATAAAATAAAAGACAAAAAAGTCATCATCCTAGATGAAGAAAAATGCATTTGACAGAATCGAATACTCATTCAAAAAATTTTTAAAAAATTAGAAAGTAACAAAGTAGGAATGGAAGTGAACTATTTCATTCTAATAAAGGTTACATATGAAAAACCCAAAGATAATGTTATATTTACAGTGAAAAATATAATGCTTTCCCGCTAACACCAGGAGCAAGACAGGATGTCTACTCTCATTTATTTTATTTAACATTGAATGCTCTAGCAAGGAAAATATGCAAAAAAATGTATAAAACGTATTTGAATTGAATGAGAAGAAATAAAATATCTCCATTTCTAGAGGTTTCATTTTATGTAGAGAAAATTATAAGGAATCCACAGTAAAACTATGTAATCTAATGAATTATTACAACAAAATTACAATGTAGTAGATATATTTCTATAGCCAAGCAATGAAATGTCCTTACAGGAAATGTATGAAACAATCCCACTTACAACAGAGTACAAAAGAATAGTTGGGATAAATTTAACAAGACTTGTGGACTGAAAACTATAAAACTTTGTAATATAATCTGACAAAAAAATTAAAGTGAAATATCTCATTTTCCTGAAGGAAGGTTTAGAAGACCTGATATAGATACTCTAAGTTGATATACAAAATTGCTCTACATGTTCAGTGTAGCCCTATCAAAAATTCAAGTGGATTTTTTCAAAAATCCAAAAATTAATATTGAAAAATAATATATACATAATATAAAAATGATTTTTAAAAATAACAAATTTGGATAAATTACACTTCCCAATTTAAAACTTACTGCAAAACTAGAGTAATCAAGACTATGAGATACTGGTATAAGTAGACATAAAGACACAATGAGTAAAATTGAGAGCCAGTGATGGTTAACTTTGTGTGTAAACTTGACTGAAACATGATGTGCTCATTTGACCAAACATTCTGCAGATGTCTGCTGTGAGAGTGTTTTTGGATGAGATTAATATTTGAACTGGTAGACTGAATAAAGCAGATTGCTTCCCTAACGTGGGTGGGCCTCACCTAATCAGTTGAAGGCCTGAGTAGAACAAAAACGGCCAATCTCCTGCTAGTAAAAGGGAACTTACTGCCTTTCACCTAAGATGTTGTTTTTTTTCTTGCTTTTGGACTCAAAATGTCAGCTCCTTCTGGGTCTTGATCCTATCATCGTTTGGACTGGAACTTCACCATAGGCTCTCTTATTTCTCAGGCCTTAAGACTTGAACAAGAAATGTGTCATTGGCTATTCTGAGCCTCTAACTTGCCAACTGTAAATCTCAGGATGTCTCAGCTTCCATAATTATATAAATCAATTCCATGTAATAATCCCTTTGTATTGGACTTCATTAAAACTAAACATTTTGTGCTTTAAAGAATACTATCTATAAAATGAAAATACAAGCCACATAGTGGCAGAAATTATTTCTGTGCCATAAATCTGATAAGAAACTCACGTCCAAAATACATAAAGAACTCTTACAACACAACAATACAAAGGCAGAAAATTTAAATAAATTTGAGCAAATGATTTGAATAGACAGTTCTCCAAAGAAGATAGGTAAGCAACAATTAGCATATGAAAATGCATTTAACAACATTAGCAAACAAAAGTGATGAAATCACTGCATACACACTAGAATGGCTACATTCAAAAAGTAAAAAAAAAAAAAAAGTATTTACAAGGATGTGAAAGAAGTGGAATTTTCATTTATCAACAGTAGGAATGTAAAATGGTGCAGACATTTTGAAAAGTTTAGATTCTCCTCAATGGCTAAGTGTAGTATTGCCGTAGGACACAGCAATCCCTTATCTAGATATGTATCCAAAAGAACTTAAAACACATTTCCAGAAATGTGTACAAAAATGTTTATGGTGGCATTATTCAGAACACCTAAAAAGTGAAACAGTTCAAGTGTCTATCAACTGATAAAGAATAAACACAATGTAGCTTATCAATACCATGTAATATCAGTCATGAAAAGGAATGGTGTTCTCATATGGAATGTAAAATGGTTGAACTTTGAAAGCAATATACTAAGTAAAAGAAGTCAGACACAAAAGCACACACATTCTATAAATCTATTTATACAGAATTGCCAGAATAAGCAAATCCATCTAGACAGAAAGCACATCAACGGTGCTTGAGGGAGGGAGGTTGGTGAGCGGCAGCTAATGGGCACGGGTTTTATTTTGAGGTTATAGAAATGCTCTCCTTCGTTTTTTGAGGAGACCACCAAGTATGTGTCATAATCTAGAAGGTGAATCAGACAATGCTGTCACACATTTCAGGAAATGATGACTTGGAAATACAAATGCGTATCTAGAACATAATAGCTGATCAATAAGTAATAGTTGAAGTAATAAATAGAATATGCACAATACTCTGGGGACAAGGGCAGCTAATGTTCTGTGATAATTTCACAAAATACTTCATGAAAGAAAAAACTGAGCCAGCTTGAAAGATGCATGGGAATCTCTCAGCAAGAGGAGACGTGTACCAAATTCTGCAGTAACACAGGGCCTCCCAGATGATAGGGAGCGGGGCAGTGAGGCCAGGAACATAAGTAATGGCCACTTTTTCCTTCCTTCCTTTCAGTTTGTGCCTGGATGCAGATTCAGGGTTTTACAGTCCTTGGAATGTTGTTTGGGAAATTTGTCATTATACTTGTTGTTGTAATATAATTGTCCTCCCACTGTGAAATATACGAGGCTGCAAGTGCTCTGTCTGAACATTCTCTCTGTGCTAGATAGAAATGTGGGATATTCTATATTTTAGGAATCCATTCTCATATTCAGCGGTTTTACATAGGTATGAGCATTGTTTACTATCAATGTCTGATCCAATTTGTCAGACCTGCGATTTAACAGTTATTACATATTTTAAAAATCACAAGCAAAGGTACACATTTTCATGTGAAATTTTGGTTATATATAAACAAAGTATCCACTTGATATTATCTTTTTTTAAAGTTTTACACTTATTACATTTTTTCCTTTTATTTTGACTCAATAAACATTTCAAAAATTTGGGTAATTTTCAAAGAAAAAAATACATGTATGGTCCCATTCATTTTGCACATAAACTTTTCTTTTTATTTGTTTCCTTTCGTGACTTGTTTGAACACCAATCTTCTGTCACTGAACCATAACAAACCAGGTGAATTTGTAAAATTTCTGAATATATGTTTATTGGTAAATTCCAATTTTTAGTTTTAAAAATTAAACTCTTTAGATTTATATGAATTTATAAACATAGCACAGAACATTCTCATTTACTTCATACCCAGTAAGACTTACCATTAACATCATAAATTAGCATTTATCACAGTGAATGAACCTATATTGATACATAATTATTAAGTAATTATGAAGTGCATAATTTGTTCAGATTTGCTTAATTTTTACCTAATATCTTTTTTTTTTCTTCCAGGAACTCATTGAGAATACCACATTGCATTTGGTGTCCTGTCACCTTAGGCTCCTCTTAACTGAGACAGTCTCATACTTTCATTGATTTTTGATAACCTTGAAAGTTTTGAGAACAGTTCAGGTATTTGGTGGAACGTCACTCGATTGAGAGTTGCCTGATATTTTTCTCATTATTAGACTGGAGTTACAGGTTTTTGGAAGAAATATTAAGGAGTACAGTGACATTTTTGTTACATAATATCATGGGCACATACTATCAACATAACTTACCATCGTTAAAGTTGACCTTGACCATCTGGCTGAGGTAGTGTTTGTGAGGTTTTTCTACTGTAATGCTTTTTATTTTATTTCCACCTGCCACCCCTTTTCCATACTATTTTCATTGGAATTAAATAACTGCACAACCCACATTTAAGGGGGTTAATGAGACTTGTGCTACACCTCCTTGAGGATGAAGTATGTCATAAATCATTTGCTGTTCTGCAGTTATTTATATCAATATGGACTCACTGATATTCATTTTCTCTGTTCTGTTATAATCTCATACTATTTTAATTATTTTGATAATTAAATTGTTCCAGTTTGGCTGTTGGGAGCTTTTTGAGTTGTTTCCTCTGTCCCCTTGACATACCCACCTCATTTTTTATGTATGTGTGTTTTATTTTATTATATTTGGTTTTCATTTTCTTCGTTTCCTTATTTCTGGAACTCAAGCTTGTCCAAGCTCATATGTTGTATTTTCTCCCCTGGTCCCAGAATCAGTCACTTCTCCAAGGAACCCTGGTTCCTGGTATCTTTAATTATAATTCATTAGGACATGGGTCAATCTATGCTTCCTTCCTTTGCTTATCTGTAAACTGTGACTCCGGTAGTAAAAAAAAAAATCTGGCTGTATTTTTACTTTTCAAAAGCAGTACATATAAAGCTTATGGAACACAAATATATCAAAAATAAAATTACTGGAAATCTTTCAATAAGCAATATGCCAAACCACTCTCTCTAATTTATATTTAAACATGTATAGCTAAATTTAAATTTAAATTTTCAGTGCCCTGGGTAACACTATCACTATAATAATCTATGGGAAATTTTTCTTATACGATCACATTCTTTTCTTTTAAAAGTAAACCACGACATGAAAGCTAAACAATTTGCTACTAGTAGGAAGAAAAAATAAGCGTACCACCTCTGCTTGCTCTCTTCAACTCTTCTACGTTTCCATAATATTTATAACTACCATAAATTTGAATGAATTTAACATGTAGGGCATGATGCTAAGGATGAGAACACAAATTCTATCCTATAATGTGTAAAGCTATTATTTAAATAGTTATTATTATTTCACTAATTTTACTCAGGAAATTCTTGAGTTTTGTGGAGGTAATGCATTGCTCATTTCACAATTAGTAAGTAACTGAGAACTGAGTGAAGGAGAGCAAGAAACTAGTTTTCTAAGCGCTCCTCCCGCATTTTAGTCCACTGTTTACCACCAATACATTTGGAAACTACAATTGAATTGTTGTTCCTGATTATTTTAGCCATCCGTATTAAGTAGGACATGCCTACCTAATAAAATACAATAATTATATGTATAATTATTATATGTACATTTTATGATTTATAGATATATTTTTATACATTGAATACTGATACACTTCTCTTAATGACACTAGTTAGACCTAAATGGGGAGCTCAAATTAAAGGAAGCATTAATTTATGTGTCTCCATGTTAGAATAAAGTTCTATGAGGGCAGAGAGTGTTTTATTCAGTATTCTATTCCCAAATCCTAGGAAAGTGTCTGGCACATAGATATAATGTTGAGAATTGCTAATATTCGTGGGGAAGAGGAAACTTAGTATAAAGTAATTTTAAAATATAATGCTACCAGCTTTGTTCCTATTTGTGTAAATGAATAAAAATCATGGTAACAAAATACTGCCTTCATGAAGCTCAAATTTCAGAAACTCATGATCATTTCTTCTCATTTCTCTGAGAATCTTTTCAATGTATTCATTTTTAATGATATTTTAATGGAATTGGTTGATCTCAATAAAGTACAGTTTTAATAATTACGTGGAGCTCTTAATGTGATGGCTACTCCATTTGGTAGTTGCGAACATCTTTATAGGAATGAGTATTTAACAGACACTTTAATGTCTGATGGAATAAATTCAATGAAATGTGTGATACAACATCATTTACAAAGTTCTTTTAAGCCCTGAAATTTGTTTCCATTTGGTTTTACTCAGCTAGGAGAGTTATTTTCAGTTCTTAGTGAAGTGCTGTATGAAACTGAGATTGCCAAGGAACTGAATTTTGTGAGCTAAATGTGTATGCAATTCTTGTTTAAGGTAAGTGGAAATGTGGAATACCACACACACACACACACACACAATTAAAATAGTGAAATAATGCAGGGCATGTATTAGAGGCTCTGTATCTAAATGGAAACATGGCATATGTAATAGCAATTTCTATAGGAAGTGCTGTTATATGCTGAGTTGTGTCTCTTCAAAATTTCATATATTAAAGCCCTAACCCCAAGTGTGTCTGTATTTGGAGATAGGGCCTTTAAAGAAATAATTAAGATGACATAATATCATAACAGTGAGGCTTTAATATAATAGGAATGGTGTCTTTAAAGGAAGAGGGAGAGAAACTAGGAGTGTACACACGCAGAAAAAAGATCACGCAAAGACATACTGAAAAGGAGGCCGTCCGCAAACCAAAAAGAGAGACCTCAGGAGGAACCAAACCTTCTTACATGTTGGATACAACTTTCAGCCTCAGAACAATGAGAAAATAAATGTCTGTTGTGTAAGAAACCTAGTATTTGGCAGCCCTAGCTTAGTGATGCAAGTGCCAAACCTCAAAAGTACAAGTAATAAAGTTCCCTAAGCAAAACTGGTTGGGTGTTAACATATGTAGAAATACGTTTTACATGCTTAATAGTTTTTGTTAGTTTTAGAGTTTCGTGTGTGTGTTCCTGAAAGTACAGCTTAGGAAGATACAGATACAGATATAGTTGTAAAAATATTTAGATAGGTATTGCTATCTATCTATCTATCTATCTATCTATCTATCTATCTATCTATCTATCTATCTATCATCTATCGTCTTGCCACATAACTTAAAGCCAGTAATATGTTGGGTTTTTTTACTTTTTTTAATCTAACAATGAGTAGAAGTTACTTTATAGATGTTACATAAATGAGCCAAAGATAGTCTCTGCGTATCAGCCACTATGTTGTTTATTTCTTCACAGCAGAAAAGGACTTAGCTAAAAATCCTGCCAGTACCAAACTAAACTTTTTACACGATCAATCACTTTAAATATAGCCCATATGAGCATGTGATTAGCCATGTAGAGCCTGTCTGCTTGGCACAACCTGTGAAATTGTACCCAACATCTGCTGGCCATAAATAATATAAACTCTGAGGCCACTATTGAGCCCAAGATTTGATCTTTAGAGCTTCAGGACCCGAAAACTCTCTGTCTGGTTGCTTAGTGACAGCACCTAGACCTCGGAGCCTCCTCCCTGATTCTCTTCTTCCACAGGAAATCGCTTGCTTCTTTCCCCTTCCAGATGTTGGACTTATGGTGTTGTCTCTCGAAGATCTCCTGCTGTGAAGAAGTTCCTCTAGCTTACAACCTGTCCAAGTGCCACCTAAATAAAGCACACTGTGTACTCCTGATGCATTGTGGCTACATCTTTTCCTTGATCAGTCCAGAAATTCTCAAACTCACTTTAATTACTATGAGCACTTACTTAAATATAGGCTTGTAATCAATCTTAGAAATATTCAGACATACAAATTTTATAGAAACCAAGCATTAATTGGAAGTGGAAATTTTAATTAATAACCTAGTATTGATTTTAAGGATGGCTATCTCCATGTTGGGAGGAATAAATAAGTTAATATGTATAAAATACTTAACAAAAATGCTTGGATCATAGTAAGGTCTTAATATTATTAAGTAATTATTAATATTCTATGTGATCTAGATTGAAAAGTTTTAATCTGACGCATTCAGCATTATTTTGCTCTATCAACTTTTTATAATCATAGTATATTCACCAAACATATTTTGAGTATCTTCTTTGTGCCAATTTATGACATAATAGGGCTTTTCCACCTTCACTCCTTATAAAATTCAAATAGAGTGTTCCACATGAAACTTCCCTGTTATAGAAAGATAATTTCCTGCCAAAATCAGTAAATTCAAATTTTAAATCATTTATGAGATTGTTCTGTAATCACTGAAAACAAGCTGACATATATAGATAGACACATAGATAATTATAGATAGATAAATAAAATGATATTAAATTTATTAAAGTTATAAGACGAGATGATGATTCTAGGGCCAGTAATAAGTGCTGCCTTTGTTTTTCTTCTATTGTATTTCTGTTTCTGGTAATGTTCATCATTTTCTTCTAATATGAGGTTCCTAGCATCATGAATAAACTGGCTTAAAATTTTAACGTTTTTAAGCAAAGTTTGCCTGTTACGTCAATTTCTCTAACATGTGTATACGAAAAATATCAAAACCAGGATGTATAAGTGTGTCCATATGTTAAGCCCCTTTGAAAATTAGAAATAATATAAAAAAACTTGGATTATAAATTGTATCATCACCTTGTGTTCAGGAATGTGTTAAATTTCATCTTAAATAACATAAACGTGTTAATTAATTTTGTTTGGAGACACAGTATCTCCTCTGTTGCCCAGGTTAGAGTACAGTGGCACAATCTTGGCTCACTGCAACCTCTGTCTCCTGGGTTCAAGTGATTCTCCTGCCTCAGCCTCCTGAGAAGCTGGGGTTACAGGCATGCACCACCAGGCCCTGCTAATTTTTGTATTTTTAGTAGAGACAAGGTTGGCCAGGCTGATCTCGAACTCCTGACCTCAAGTGATCTACCCTTCTTGGCCTCCCAAGGTGCTAGGATTATAGGCATGAGCCACCACTGCCGGCTACATATTGAAATTAATAAACAGATACTTTGCTGAGAAAAAAAGTAATGCAGTCTATCTACTTCAATTAAACTATGACATTCTGGACATTTTTTGACTCTCCCTAAACTGACATACACTGAGTCACATCTGCTATCTTTGAAATTTGTGAAACATCAGTATCTCAAACAGATATTAAGGCTTTTTGAAAGACGTCACATACGTTCATCTCAGGGACAAATTTTCCTAAAATGGGATTAGAAACAATGTATCACAACTGTGTAGGAGCTTCATTTGGGTGTTGTCTATGCTCAAGTTGCAGATCCTCTTAATACTCAAAAATCCACACTTACCATGGCTGACAGTTTCAAACAGATGTGTTCGTTGCAGTAGTGCAAGAAAAGAAAAGTTGAAGAACCCTGCAGAGATTTGATAGAACCCAGCTTCTATTCATTAAAACCAATGCCAAAATGTAAAGCAAATAGGAGATGACGAAGGTTACAAACATATGTATTGTTTATGCTTTCCCTGGGGTGCATTGATTGTCAGGCATCAGTTCCCTGTGCCATTCATTTCCTTACACAGCACGAGTCAGAAATTTTGTCAATAAATGCTTTCTCTCTCAATGTTCAACCTGTGCTGATAGACCATTAAATACAGTTTTTGGGTTCACAGCTTGCCATCATCATTTGTCTATACCTGTGACAAAGAATATCTAATAAGATACTGTCAGCGTTTTGCACACTAAGATGATGAATGCTGTGTTTTACAGAATAATCAACGACATTAAATTTGGAGACTCAACAAGCATGCTATGAATATTCAACATTAGGTTTAAATTTTATTTTTAAAAGTTAATAATAAAAGGATATATGTTAAGTATTATGAAATCCTGCATACATTGTAATAAAATAGTGGATGAGAATGGACAATATATGCAATAAAACTTATAATTTGATTCTGAATCCTTTGTTTTAGAATTTGTCTATGTTTATGGATTTAAGAATTAGCTTAGGGTTTTTCTATCTGTATAAAGTTAAATTAAATACAGCTATAACAAATGTATTACGTTTTAAAATTACAAAGAGTTTTCTCAATAGGTAGAGGGAAGGGAAATGACTTTTACTCAACTTTTACTCATATGCATGTAAAAATAGCTCTTATTTTGGTACACCTTGGTTTTAAAATTAGCATTATAAATGTGCATTGTAGAATGTGTCATGGGTGAAATTGGTAACATCAGCAAAATAGTGGACTGTGAGACACTAACTCTCCTTACCCCCTAAAGAAACAATAATTTCACTATTTAATGACTACTCACAAGCACTAATAATGTTTGGAGATTATCGGAGCACAATGAAGACTCTGCAGCAAGCCAATGGGGCAGAAAATCACAAGGATGGCTCCAGAGAAAAGTGTAGGAAAAGTAGCCGGGCATGGTGATGCACACCTGTAATCCCACCTACTCTGGTGGCTGAGGGAGAAGAATTGCTTGAACCCAGGAGGTGGAGGTTGCAGTGAACCAAGATCGCTCCATTGCACTCCAGCCTGGTGACAGAGTGAGACCCTGTAAGAAAGGAGAGGAGAGGAGAAGGGAGGGGAGGGGAGGGGAGGGGAGGGGAGGGGAGGGGAGGGGAGAGGAAAGGAGGAAGGAAGGAAGGAAGGAGGGAAGAAAGGAGGGAGGAAAGGAAGGAAGGGAGGGAGGGAGGGAATGAAGGAGGGAGGGAGGGAGGGAAAGATGAGAAGAAAAAAGAAAACGGTGTAGGAAACATTTTACATGCATCTCCTCCTCCCTCAGATAAGCACAGCTAGGTTCTGAGAGGAAGCCTCATGGCCATAACACCCCCCCGGTGAGAGAAAAACGACAGCAAGAGGGACCCTGCAGTCTTTACCCCTGAGGACTTTCAAGATCTCTGCGGACTCTGAGCCCAGCTGACGGAGCAGCTCAGAGTCCACTTCACTGCATCCCTTCGTCGGAGTCGCCACTGTTTCAGCACCAGAGCTGCCACCACCACCTTTACAGTCCTGGTGCCACTGCCACAAGATATATGAAAAAGTGCTCAGCATCACTAATCAACAAAGAAATGCAAATCAAAATCACAAAAAGATATCACTTCACACCTATTAGAATAACTGTTATAAAAAAGATGAAAGATAAGAAGTGTTGACGAGAAAAACGAAAACTTACATCCTGTTGTAGCGAATGTAAATTGGAGCAGCATTATGAAAAACAAAACAGAGGTTCTTCAAAAAATTAAAAATAGAACTACTATATGATTCAGCAGTCCTGCTTTTGGGTATATACCCAAAGGAAATGAAATCAGTATGTTGAAGAGATATCTACACTCCAGTGTTCATTGTAGTACTATTCACAATAACCAAGACATGGAAACAACCTAAATATCTGTCAGTGTATGAAAGAAAAAACCCTGACACACACACACACACACACACACACACACACACACACACACACGTGCATGTGTGTAATATTATTCAGCCTTTAAATAGAAGGAAACCGTGCCATTTGCAGCAACGGTGGTAAGCCTGAAAGACGTTATGCCAAGTGAAATAAGCCAGGCAGGCAAAGACAAATACTGCATGGTTTCACTTTAGAATCTAAAATAGTCAAATTCATAGAAGCAGAGAGTAGTATCGTGATTTCCAGAGCCTAGGAGGCTGAAGAAATGAAGACACGAGCTGATACATGAGGTATACAATTTTGTTATGTAAGATGCATAAGCTGAATTCTACCAGAGGTACAAGGAGGAGCTGGTACCATTCCTTCTGAAACTATTCCAATCAATAGAAAAAGAGGGAATCCTCCCTAACTCATTTTATGAGGCCAACATCATCCTGATACCAAAGCCTGGCAGAGACACAACAAAAAAAGAGAATTTTAGACCAATCTCCCTGATGAACATCGATGCAAAAATCCTCAATAAAAT
>NC_045437.1:29139805-29286133 GCF_002776525.5 Piliocolobus tephrosceles
AATGGGCAAAAACTGGAAAAGTTCCCTTTGAAAACTGGCACAAGACAGGGATGCCCTCTCTCACCACTCCTATTCAACATAGTGTTGGAAGTTCTGGCTAGGGCAATCAGGCAAGAGAAAGAAATCAAGGGTATTCAGTTAGGAAAAGAGGAAGTCAAATTGTCCCTGTTTGCAGATGACATGATTGTGTATTTAGAAAACCCCATCGTCTCAGCCCAAAATCTTCTTAAGCTGATAAGCAACTTCAGCAAAGTCTCAGGATTCAAAATTAATGTGCAAAAATCACAAGCATTCTTACACACCAGTAACAGACAAGCAGAGAGCCAAATCAGGAATGAACTTCCATTCACAATTGCTTCAAAGAGAATAAAATACCTAGGAATCCAACTTACAAGGGATGTAAAGGACCTCTTCAAGGAGAACTACAAACCACTGCTCAGTGAAATCAAAGAGGACACAAACAAATGGAAGAACATACCATGCTCATGGATAGGAAGAATCAATAGCGTGAAAATGGCCATACTGCCCAAGGTTATTTATAGATTCAATGCCATCCCCATCAAGCTACCAATGAGTTTCTTCACTGAATTGGAAAAAACTGCTTTAAAGTTCATATGGAACCAAAAAAGAGCCCGCATTGCCAAGACAATCCTAAGTCAAAAGGACAAAGCCGGAGGCGTCACGCTACCTGACTTCAAACTATACTACAAGGCTACAGTAACCAAAACAGCATGGTACTGGTACCAAAACAGAGATATAGACCAATGGAACAGAACGGAGCCTTCAGAAATAATGCCACACATCTACAACCATCTGATATTTGACAAACCTGAGAAAAACAAGAAATGGGGAAAGGATTCCCTATTTAATAAATGGTGCTGGGAAAATTGGCTAGCCATAAGTAGAAAGCTGAAACTGGATCCTTTCCTTACTCCTTATACGAAGATTAATTCAAGATGGATTAGAGACTTAAATGTTAGACCTAATACCATAAAAACCCTAGAAGAAAATCTAGGTAGTACCATTCAGGACATAGGCACGGGCAAGGACTTCATGTCTAAAACACCAAAAGCAAAGGCAGCAAAAGCCAAAATTGACAAATGGGATCTCATTAAACTAAAGAGCTTCTGCACAGCAAAAGAAACTACCATCAGAGTGAACAGGCAACCTACAGAATGGGAGAAAATTTTTGCAATCTACTCATCTGACAAAGGGCTAATTTCCAGAATCTACAAAGAACTCAAACAAATATACAAGAAAAAAACAAACAACCCCATCCAAAAGTGGGGAAAGGATATGAACAGACATTTCTCAAAAGAAGACATTCATACAGCCAACAGACACATGAAAAAATGCTCATCATCACTGGCCATCAGAGAAATGCAAATCAAAACCACAATGAGATACCATCTCACACCAGTTAGAATGGCAATCATTAAAAAATCAGGAAACAATAGGTGTTGGAGAGGATGTGGAGAAATAGGAACACTTTTACACTGTTGGTGGGATTGTAAACTAGTTCAACCATTATGGAAAACAGTATGGCGATTCCTCAAGGATCTAGAACTAGATGTACCATATGACCCAGCCATCCCACTACTGGGTATATACCCAAAGGATTATAAATTATGCTACTACAAAGACACATGCACACGTATGTTTATTGCGGCACTATTCACAATAGCAAAGACTTGGAATCAACCCAAATGTCCATCAGTGACAGACTGGATTAAGAAAATGTGGCACATATACACCATGGAATACTATGCAGCCATAAAAAAGGATGAGTTTGCGTCCTTCGTAGGGACATGGATGCAGCTGGAAACCATCATTCTTAGCAAACTATCACAAGAAGAGAAAACCAAACACCGCATGTTCTCACTCATAGGTGGGAACTGAACAATGAGCTCACTTGGACTCGGGAAGGGGAACATCACACACTGGGGCCTATCATGGGGAGGGGGGAGGGGGGAGGGATTGCATTGGGGAGTTATACCTGATATAAATGATGAATTGATGGGTGCTGACGAGTTGATGGGTGCAGCACACCAACATGGCACATGTATACATATGTAACCTGCACGTTATGCACATGTACCCTAGAACTTAAAGTATAATAAAAATATATATATATATATTTATATTAAAAAAATAAATTAATAAAAGCCCATTTTCAGAAAAAAAAAAAAAAAATATTCTGTTTTGTTCACTCGAGTGAAAAAAAAAAAAAAAAAAAAACTTCCTTCTCTATTCAGTAGATACCACCTACTGATGGTTGCATATACTAGGGAAATTTTAAAATTAGGAAATGCTGATATCTCACATTATTAATTTCTAAATCTTAGGAAAAATAGCTTGGAGTGCTTCTGAATATAGAGAGGTTCCATTTAAGGGCAAGGTTCCCCTTGTGATGTATCAAACTATTACAAAGTATAAACTGAGACAATCCTCAAATTTGTTCTACTTGTTCTAAAACAATCTGTCCACAAATATAAAACCATAACTAATAAATTGTTATGTTGACACTATGGGAATCTCTAATGTGAAAATGTATTCTATGAAAATAATTTTGAAAAAAATAAAATGTATAATTAAAAAAATAAAAGATGAAGATAATTCAAAAAAAAAAGATGCATAAGGTGTGGAGATCTATGTACAGCATGGTAACTATAGTCAACAATATTTCATTTTATATGTGAAATTTATTGAGAGGATAGATTTTAAGGGCTCTAGCTACAAAAAAAATAGAGAAAAATATTAACTATGTCAGGTAATCTTATGTATGCTCAATTGAGAAAACTATTTCACAGTTTATACATATATCAGAACATCACCTGTGCACCTTAAATATATAAAAGTTATTTGCGCATCATATCACAATAAGATAGAAAAAATGATTTTTTTTAAAAAAAATGTCATGAGTAAAGTTTCCTATCTTTTTAAAGTTGTTAGCAAGCAGCCATATTACCTGAGCAGCGGAAAAACATGAATATACAGAGACTGATGATCTAGTGAAATCAAGCTGATGTAATGAAAAAAGTGTGCATTTTATAATCCATATTTTTTCTTACTAGATTTTTAAGACATAAATAGAAGTTACAGAAGTCACATCAATGTGGATTTATGGTTATCCATAAATAAACATCAGATCATTTTCTTATACCAGTAGTCAGCATTAGTTCTCCAAATAAACATCAGGATTGCACTACATGTATGTACCACAAAATCCCATGTGATACTGCTGTTGTCTGCCTCATAAAAACTCTTTAAACCTATGTAGATGAAAGCTTGTTAGTGTTCTTTAAAAGACATTTCCTTTAATCACTGGTTCAGATTAACAAACTGTTATTTACAATTATTGAAAATGTTTATAAATTGCACAATTATTTCTGTAATAGTGCAATATCAAACAAGATGGAATAACTTATACCGTGATAACTTATAATCACAAAATCTCATTGGCTTAACCAACGCAGATTTGTTTCATACCAATTAAATATGCCCATTTTGGTACTGCAGGGGATTTCTACTTTAGTTTCAGTCTATCGAAGCTGACAGAGATTCAATCTTGACACATATTTCTGCAGCCATCACAATTGAGAGAAAGAAAGATGGCAAGTTGCAACTGGATTTCAAAATTTCCTGATGAAAATACGCATAATATTTGTGCTCACATTTCATTGATCACAGATGTCACCTGACCATGCTTAATTTAAAAATAATGTGAAAATACAACCTTATCTTATGCTAGGGAGAAATAGAACTAGAATGACTTCTAACACCAATCACAACTGCTACAATTTTTAGGGAATCTTTCTCAATATAATTCATAGGAATAAACTTATGATAAATTCAGCCATTAGCCTCAGGTGGATGCCAGAAAAAAATCTGGAGATCTTAAAAATTAAAGTTACTGCATGGTAAAGATGAAGGTTCAGGAAACTACAGAGGGCTGGCCATGGTTGTCCCTGCAAATAAAGTTTTATTAGAACCAGCCAACCTCATTCATTTATGTTTTGCTTATGGCTGTTTTTGCACTACAATGAGTTATGTAGTTTCAACAAATTTTGTATGGTTTACAACATCTATAATGTTTGCTATTAGATCTTTTAAAGAAAATGTTTGCTGGCTACTGCTATAAGAATATGACCAATTATAATTTTATTGTTTGTTTTGTTCTTATTTTTCTTTCAGTAGTATTTGTTTTTTAATGTCATATTGGGCATGTGAATATCTTTAAAAGCCCCAAAGGAGTTAATGGGCTATTGGTTCATGGGCGTATAAATCCAGGTTTAGCACCATAAATTTTTTAGAAGAGTTGAATTTGTAACCATAAAAATGTAAGTATGAAACCATGCTTGCCAGGTTTTTTTCCCTAAACATAATACTTTTATATAAGGTTAGTGGAGTTTTCTAAAACTATATTTCATTAATATTTTTTCTATTGGAAAAAATACACACAACCCCAAAATCACCATCTCCAAGAATACAGCTCTGTGGCATCAAACACGCCCACAAGGTGGTGCAGCCACCGCTATCGTCCATCACTAGAACCTCTCCATCTCCCCAAATAAATTCTGTACACATTATACATGAACACCCCATTTCCAACTCTCTCACCTAGTTCTGGGAAACTACATTCCACATTCTCTCTCCCCTAGAAATGCATAAGTTTAGGCACTGATGGAAGTGAATGATTCATTTCTCTTTCTGTGACTGCTAGCACAATGGTATCAAGGTTCATCTATGTTACAGCATGTGCCAGGGATTCCTGTCCTTACAAAGTTGACCAATGTTCTACCACAATGGCATAACACATTATGTTTATCATTTCATCCTGTGATGGAAACCTGGATTGCCTCTATCTCTCTGGCTACTGAAAAAAATTGAGCCATAAACTTGGGTGTACAAGTATCCACATGAGTCTTGTTTCCATATATTTGGGTATATATGCAGATGTGGAATTGCTGGATGAAATGGCAATTCCACATACAAATATTCAAGAAATTCCCACAATTGTCCTTTACGGCCTTTGATCTTTTCATATTTCCACCAGCAATGACCAAAGCAAGATCTCCAACAAATCTACATCCTCATGATCTGCCATTTACAGGCTTTTTGTTGTTGTTTTTAATAACAGTGTTTGTTTGTTTGTTTTCTTTTCCAACTCTTATTTTAAGTTCAGGCAATACATGTGCAGTTTTGGTACATGGGTAAATTGAGTGTCACTTGGAGTTTGTACAACAAATGATTTTATCCTCCAGGTAGTGAGCACAATACCCTATAGATGGTTTCATGATCCCTCTTCCCCTCTCTCCACCTTCAAGTAGCTCCTGGTGTCTATTGTTTTCCTGTTTGTTCCCATGTATACTCATTTTGCTCCTGCTTAAAAGTGAGAACATGCAGTATTTGATTTGCTGTCCCTTTATTATTTCTCCTATAGTAATAGCCTCCAACTGCATCCATGTTGCTGCAAAGAACATGACTTCATTATTTCTATGGCTGTGTAGTATTCCAAGATGTATATGTACCACATTTTTCTTTATCCTGTCCACTACTAATGGACATCTAGGTTGCCATTCTGATAGTTGTGAAGTGGCATGATATACTAGTCTTGAACTGAATTCACTCAAGTCTTCTGTACAGTAAACTAATTACCTGTATTATTGTTTTCAGTTGTAGGAGATCTTTATATTTTCTGGATATCAATCCCTTATGAGATATATGATTTGCAAATACTTTCTCCTATTCAGTGGATTACTTTTTGCCCTGTTAATGGTATTTTTTGATGCACAAAAGTCTAATTTTGATGAAGTCCAGCTTATCCATGTTATATTTTGTTGCCTGTACTTCTGGTGTCTTAGTCAATGGATCATTATGAAATCCAATGTCATGTAGCTTATCTCTTGTACTTTCTTCTAAAAGTTTGACAGCTTTAGCTCTTACATTTAGGCCTTATATCCATTTTAAGTTAATTTTTTTGTATATGCTATAAGGTAGGGGTTCAAATTCATTTCTTAATGTTAATATCCAGGTTTTTCAACACTGTTTTTTGAACAGATTGTTTTACTCTCATTGAACTGTCTTAGCACTCTTGTCAAAAATCGATTCACCATATATGTGAAGGTTTCTTTTGTGGTTCTCTATTCTATTCCATTGATTTGCTTGTCTTAATGCTAGTAGTAAATTATTTGATGATTGTAGTTTTATGGTAAGTTTTGAAATCAGAAAGTGTGAGACCTCCATATTTGTACTTCTTTTTTTAAGAGGCTCCCATATTTGTTCTTCTTTTTAAAGATTGCTTTGACTTTTTGGAGTCCCTTAAATTCTGGATTAATTTTAGGATGAATTTTTCTCTTTCTGCCAAAAAACAATTTCTGAAAGTTTTATTGGTATTGCATTGAATCTGTGGTTTGTTTTGGGTCATATTGACATCTTAATAATAATAACACTTCCCAAAAATGAACATGAGATGTTTTTCCACTTATTTGTGTATTCTTTAATTTCTTACAGCAACTTTTTTTTAGTTTTCAGTGTACACGCCTTCTTCCTCCTTTGTTAAGTTTATTCATAATTATTTTATTATTTTTGATACTACTGAAAATACTTATGTTTTCTCAAGAAAACAAATTGTTTACTTAATTTCTTTTTCAATTATGTATTCTTATGTATAGAATTGCAACAGATTTGCATGTGTTTATTTTATATCATGCAAATTTGCTTAATTCATTTATTAGTTCTAATACTATTTTGGTAGAATCTTTTGGATTTCCTACATATAAAATAATATCATTTGTGAGAATAGATTATATTACTTATTTCTCTCTAATCTATACTCCTTTTATTTCATTTTCTTGCCTAACTGCTCTAGTTGGGACTTCTATTATCATGCTAAGTAGAAGTGGTAAAAGAAGTCATCCTTGTCCTATTTTTAATATTAGAGAAAAAGCTTTTATTTTTCACAATTGAACATCAAGATAACTGTAGGTTTTTCATATATGACCTTATTTATATCGAAGTAATTTTCTTTTGCTTCCGGTTTCTTGAACACTTTTATTTTGAAAGGGTATTGAATTTTGTCAGATTTTTTTCTTCATCAATTTAGATTTTTATGTATTTTTAAAATTCATTCCGATTGGCCGGGCGCAGTGGCTCAAGCCTGTAATCCCAGCACTTTGGGAGGCCGAGACGGGCGGATCACGAGGTCAGGAGATCGAGACCATCCTGGCGAACACAGTGAAACTCCGTCTCTACTAAAAAATACAAAAAACTAGCCGGGCGACGTGGCGGGCGCCTGTAGTCCCAGCTACTCGGGAGGCTGAGGCAGGAGAATGGCATAAACCCGGGAGGCAGAGCTTGCAGTGAGCTGAGATCCGGCCACCTCACTCCAGCCTGGGCGACGGAGCAAGACTCTGTCTCAAAAAAAAAAAAAAAAAAAAAAATTCATTCTGATTATGTAGGATATTACTCTGATTTCTTTTCATATACTGAACCATCCTTACATTTCAGAAATAAGTCCTACTTGGCCATAGCGTAAGTAGATAGAATTTTTAAAGAAATGAATTATAAACATTTTTAAATTATGAAAATTTTCCAATATTTACCAAATAAGTTAACTAACACTTATGAATTAATAACCCAGCTTTAACAAACACTTATGTTTAGCCAGAAGTTTTAAATATACTTTCTAAAATCTATTCTTTAGAACAAAGAATTCTGAAGTTAATGCAAACCTTTTTTTTTTTTTTTTTTTTTTTTTTTTTTGTGGCAGAGTTCCACTCTGTCGCCCAGGCACAATCTCAGCTCACTGCAACCTCTGCCTCCAAGATTCAGGCGATTCTCCTGCGCAACCTCCGCCACCAGGTTCAAGCAATTCTTCTGCCTCAGCCTCCTGAGTAGCAGGGACTGCAGAGTATCTCCTCTGTCTTCCAGGCTGGAATGCAGTGGCATTATCTCAGGTCACTGCAACCTCTGCCTCCCGGGTTCAAGTGATTCTACTGTCTCAGCCTCCCAAGTACCTGGGATTACAGGCATGTGCCACCACACCCAGTTAATTTTTGTATTTTTAGTAAAAACGGAGTTTCAAATGTTGATCAAGCTGATATTGAACTCCTGACCTAAGGTGTTTATATAATTTCTAAGAACAGATAATTCTTAAAGCTATTTGACTGTCTTGTAAATAATAACTACAAGAAAGACAATAAAATAATTACGAATTTATCTTGATTTTCAGACTAATGAGTTAATGCTGTAGGAAACTCAAATGATTTTATTATTTTTATTGGTTACTTTTTTCTTCTTTTTCCGAATGTCTTCGTAAACTCACTTTCTATATTTAAAGAACTTGAATCAACTGTAACCACTTAAAAAAAAATCAACCTGCCTTGTCAGTGGTCTACAGGATTTTACTGAAGCTGACTCTTGAGTTCTCTTACTAGACTCTGTTATTTCCTGGTAGCTTATCGTTTTCAGGCACTACAGCATGCATGAAATTCATCTTGTACATTTCCTGCGTCAAACACAGAACCAGTCATTTTCCTAAGCCAAATCTCAGGCCCTTTTAATTGAGTGAATTGTATTAGAGACAACAATCTTGGCATTGGGACAGCATTACACCATTGTAAAAAGTGGTATTCCCTGCTTCCTCACAAAAATTGCATTTCCAAATCTGTCATACTAGAACAAATAAAATGACTGAATACAGTCTACTCTGATATCATTATATTATTTTACATAATTTGTATGTACTTTTTCTTTTGAATCTCACAGAACTTTCAGTTCTAACTAGATAGATAAGTCAATGTTTTCATTTTAAAGAGAAATGGATTAATACATTGGTTTAAAAATCTGACACATTTTCTATTATTCAGCAACATACAGAAAAATGCCTTCTGAGCTTACTCAATGTATATAACCATATGTAGTGATACATGCAAATTATGTGTGTGTGTGTGTCTCTGTCTAATATTTATACACACTTCATTCTGTATTCATGGCTGAATAAATAGATATCATCATGGTTCAGCTGCAGGTTATTGTACCCTTATTTCTAGTGACAAATCCTGTAATAAGAAAAAAATGAAGGATATTTCTGCCACATAAAGCCTGTAGCATTTTTCCAAAAATCTTCCCCTCCAGGGTTACATTGTTCAGAGTATGCCAGCATTCTGTATGAAATGATTTTCTCAGCTGTAAATTCAGAGA
This sequence comes from Piliocolobus tephrosceles, assembly GCF_002776525.5. Taxonomy (NCBI): domain Eukaryota; kingdom Metazoa; phylum Chordata; class Mammalia; order Primates; family Cercopithecidae; genus Piliocolobus; species Piliocolobus tephrosceles. The sequence goes on from NC_045437.1 coordinate 29,149,010, forward strand.
AAGATAAATTGTACTTTCAGTTGATGAAAATTAAAAGTATTATCTTAGATAATCATCTCTGGAGTTGCATTCGGTATTCCAGACCCTTCACTTCATTCCCTGCCTATTATTCAAGCAAGAAAGCTGACTGACGTGGAGGCTTGTGATGGCAGCCCTGGTGTGCTCTTTCAGTTTCATACACAGCAATTACTTCTACTTAGAATCTGTGGCACTGGACAGTGAGTGCCTGTCATGTCTGTCATCTAGCTTGCCTTAATTGGAAAAAATGATGGATCGATGGAAAGACAGGAGGCAGGAAGACAGACAGAAAGATGGAAAGCACCAAAAAAAAAAAAAAAAAAAAAAAAAAAAACAGCAGTGCACAGATTAAAATATATGTTAAGCTTTGCAAACACTGCAAGTGTACAGACAGCTTGAAAGATACTTATGTTTGGTTTACAGATTTATTACTTCCTTTCTCCAATATTCATGAACACGGAGAGTATTTGCTTGAGGCATGATACAGTGGCAAAGCATTAAAACTGACAATAATTGCCTAACACGATTAACAACATAATTATAAACTTTTGGTTGTTTTATCCAGTGAATTTAAGATACATCCACTACACTTAAATGTATTCATTTAAAACAAAAGTCAGTTGCCTACAAGATTTTTAAAACTTTTTGTCTCTTAACCAATGCTATTGTATTCTTTTCATTTTGTTTGCAGTACATAAATTGCAGTTTTACTTAATTCAAAAGATTCTTGACTAATTGTCTATCAATTCCATTGTAAATGCTATATTCAATAAACTATAATTATAAATCCTTCAGAGTCTTCTTATTCAAAGTAAGGTGTAAACAAGAAAAGTAACACAAAATTTTACATTCCACAAAGACTGTGGTTCTTTGCAGCAAAGTTTTCAGATAATATAAAAATAACTGAAACCATTTTATTTATCTCCGTATATTTTTACAGGGCAAGGACAATGCTCTATTATTCTGTTGGCCAGTCAATTTCCTTGCAGATGTGAAAGCATTATGTTTTACTTTTAAAAAGGGAAAAATTATTGTTGACTATTTATCTTTTTCCAGGTAGGTTGTATTTTTCCCTTGTAGTTTATGACCAAACTTCTTGAATATCTTATCTACATATAATTTTTTTCAAATCATTGCCCAAACACAATTCAATCAAATACAATTTGACATTCTCCTCTTTCCACTGCTAAAACTGCTCTTAGGAGGACTCCAACAAACCCTGTGTTGTGAAATCTAGGATCATTTCTGTGTCTATATTTTACTGCATATAATCTCAGTCTTGGTACTTGATCTTTATCAAATCATTCTCTTCCTTTGGTTTCTGGGTCACTGCAAGAACTAGGGCTTCCTTCATCCTCCAATCTGTGGGATAGTTGTAATAAATACTTTTACTTACTGGTACCAGTGATTTTTTTCCTCTCTTTTTTCCCATCTCTTTTCTTAAAGTCTTGTTAGAAGTCTATCAATTTTATGTTTTTCCCCAAGTGATATTTGTCTCTATTAATTTTATGTACATTGAATATTTTCTATTTCATAGATTTCAATTCATTTTTATTGCTTGAGAACAGTTATGTATTGCAATTTTTTTGGCTTAATGTAGACAGTTCACCAAATTAAAAGCAGGGGAAGTTTTACCTGGCTTTTCAAAAAATAATTAAAATCACTATTTTTGTGTTGCTCCTCCCTGTACATATGTTCCATTGTTTGACATTTTCCTTCGGCTTGAAGAACACCCTTTGTATTTCTGTTAACACTAACACTGCTGATAAGAAAATCTCTCTGCTTCCATTTTTCTGAATGCACCTTTAATTTGCATTTATTATTGTATATGTTATCTGGCCGTAGCATTCTGAATTGACAAGCTTTGTTTGATAGTTGGTTTCTGCTGTATTATGTGTTAAAACCTACACGGCTTCACTAACCATTTTTTTTTTTGTCTTGGCTAGTTAAGGGAACCCACCAACAATAATCTATCCCCAGATGAGGAAATGGAGGCCTCTTACAAGAGCACAAATGGAGCGAAACTCGGATGTAGATTAAGGAAGGAGCTATCTTTCTCCCTAATCTGACCGTACCCTACTAAAGGGACCAAAGATAAGGGAACCAGATGTAAAATTTCTGGCTTTTAGGGCCAACTTTGTCTACTCTCTACCCAATGGGCTATGTCCCAGTGCCGGAATACTATGATGCATATTGTAGAAGTTGAGCTAGTTCTAGGAAACATGTCCTGACTTTTGGCCTATTGTCAAGCCCATGCTGTACTCCACCACATTTTCCAGCACTCCCTGTCCCTATGCTTTGGAGGTACATAAGCTCCTCATCATAACCAATAAGAAGTTCCTGGTTTGCAGAAAAACAAACAAGCAAAGATAAACTTTCCTAGTGGCATTAAATTTACAGCAAAATGCCAAAATTAATTATGTTTCAAATTTGAATCACATTGAATTTTAATATAATTTTGGTAGAATTAACTTTTCTATAAACATGTTTTCATCAAATAATAGAATATATTCCTTTCCTTTATTTTGTTCTTGTTTCATGTTCTTCAACAAAACTGCATTGCCTTTTCATAAAAGTCAAGTACTTTTTCTGCAAATTTATGCCAAAGTATCTTACACACTTTCTATTACTTTGAATGCATTTTTAAAATTAAAGTACTTCTAACAGGGAAGATCTAATTATGTATTAATTTTGTATCTATTTACTTTTCCCAGGTACCTTAACATATTTTAAGGAATTTACTTGATACTTTAGTTATTTAGGTATAAAAATAATACAATCAAAATGATATATTTTATCCATTAATTTTTATATGACTATTTATAAAGATTACTTTGTGTTATCTTATTAATTGTAATGAAAAACTTACATTGCATGATATTGTAGATTCCATTCCTGCCTGTCTCATCTATTTCTCTTGGTTTTCCATGATGAAGATTTTAGAGTTCCAATTCTGAAGTGGTGTTTGCTGTTATAATTTTATAAATTATCCTTATTATATATTTCTATTTTGCTTATTTTATTACCAATTTTAAATGACAACAGGAACTTTGCCCAATATACTGATATGTATTAATGTCTTATTTTACTGATATGAGATGTATTGGTAGTATTCCTGTTATTGAGCTAACTCTTCATTATTGCAATAAGTCCTACTTTGGCATAACACACTATGTTCTTGATACATAGCTATAGTTTAGCATAGTGTAGGTGAACGTATTCATTATAATTTGATGTAGGACTGAGCTTTAAACATAACCATTTTTATGTTGTAATATTTTTGTTTTACAAAAAGAGTTTTAAAAGTTTACATTTTGTTTCATGGCCTAGAATAACTATTACAATTACATATTATTTAAAATTTAGACCAAAGTTTACTATGCATGTATCTTTATGTAATTCCGTTTTTCTTGTAATTTTTGAAAGAAGGTATTTTAATCTTTTCTCTCTGCTTATAGGTCCATTCAAGTTTCCCACTTGATTTTAAATCAACATTGGTATTTATAAAATAAAATGTACATTATTACATTTCAAAACTTATTACAAAAAAGTTCTAGATCTTAACTTATTAAAATTTTAAATTTTTTTTTGTGGAGTTTTGTCTTATTCTTTTTCATGTAGTGTATAGCTCCTGTTGTTCGACAATGGCAGATTCCAATATGCAGGTTTTAAACAGAAGTTGTATGGCTCTAAATAAGATATTTATGTGTGGCATAAGATATTTATTCTCCAATCTTTTATGGAAAACACTTGCTGACCTTTTAAATAAACAAACATATAGACAAGATAATCATTATTATTTTATTATATTTATTTTAGTTTCTTCCCTTGAAATTTTCAGGTAGACAATAATTGTATCAGCCAATAAATGTATTCTGCTTCTCCTTGATTCTAATTATATCAAATTTCATTTTCTTTTTTCAAAATTAAACATTCTTTTTATTTTTCATAAACATTGCTTTACAGTTTTTACCCAATTATACACATCAGAAAGCTGAGTGTCCACTTAGATATATTCTCTTCACACATGCAATAGCAAGTATGTTGTTTGTATATTTATGTATTCAACAAATAATGTTGAATTTAACTATGGTTTAGATGCTGAGAAAAATATTATAGAAAAACTTAATTCCCTATATCAGACTTTTTCAATATGTGAAGTGGTTACTATACTCATAACTAATCATTAACTGATACACTGTCAATGTAATACAAGTTTCTTCAGCTTTATCTTGTGTTTCTTCCTTCTTCCATGCACAGCCTCTTTCTTCCAGTTTCTCTAGTGTAAAAAGCTCTGTCCTAAATTTAGGCATCTGTGAAGAACGTTTCTTCTCCCTGAAAAGCCCACTCTTCTTTACAAATTTTTCTTCAAACTTTATTATAAATATTAGGTTCCCATAAAGGAATTTTTCTTACTGCAAAACACATTTTTGTTTTTCATTTTTATTTTTCAATGGAATACTACACATTTTGAGGTAATATTTACCACACAAAAATACAATTGTGGGATTTTTCTATCATGTCTCTCTCTTTACTAGTATGATGACAGAGACCAAGTTATTTCAGGAATACAGAAAGTTTAGAATAAAACACCAGGCACTTTGCACAAGATAAAAACTAAAATAATATTTGATTGAATGTTACTGATCTATGAATAAAATATCCATAAAAGCACGACTGATAATAGCAAAGAACATTAAAGAAATGGTTCTTGGAATATGATAGAGTAGGAAGCACTAGGAATCTCTTTACCTAGACGATTGGATTGACAGAATCTGTCTAATATTTCTTTGTTTTTTGTTTTTTGTTTGTTTGTTTTTTTGAACTCTGATATCTATTGAAGACTTGCGACTTATAGGGGAAGGCTTAGATAGATAAATTGTGGTAAATTTTGTTCAATTTTAGATGTTAGCACAGTAGCGGCTACCTATCTCTCAGCCCCTGCTGATGGCAGGCAGCTGTGCACATACTCCTGAGGCCGATTGTACACAGCTTGCTGGGGCCAGTGTAGACCCAAATCACCCTGTACTACAAATATTGGAACTCTGTGCTCTGATTATTAATCAAGCATACCTAATTACAGAGGGGAAGAAAAAGAAGCAAGTGGCACTTTATGTTATGCCTGACTCCACTGGGCAAACCTCCCTCCCTCTAGTTGAAGTAAATTTCAGGTGATTTAAAGGGCTGGTACCCACCCCCCCACCGAAAAAAAGAAAAAAAAAAACTTTTATTTTTCTCTCTTTCCCTTTGTGAGGGCCAGATATGAAAGTACAGAACATTCAAAAGGAATCACATACACGGAAAAAATTAGAAGGTACTCAAACTTGCATAGGAAAAGGTATAAGTACAGGGTCAGAGGAGATCTGAAAAGACCTCAAATTTTCCCCTCAGGCTGACCCTTACTATTTATATTTATTGATGTAGGTCGACACAGAGAAATAATAAATAAACAAAACAAATAGAAACAATCACAAAAATAACAAACCCTGGGGAAAAAAGGAAGGCCTGGTTTTCAGACTTATTTTAGTAGATTGAAATATGCAGATTTTTTAAAAAGTATAAGACATACAAAAAAACAGAAAAGTATGGACTAATCAAAGGAAAAAAACCATCATTAGAAATTATCCCTAAAAAAGACCTGATGGCAGATCTACTACAATGACTTTAAAGCAACTCTCTTAAAGATGCACAAAAAACTGATCAAATACCTGCGGAGTCAAGAAAGCAATGTAAGAACAACATAGATGTATCAATAAAGAGATAGAAAATCTGAAAATAAGTCAGAAAGAAATTCTCAGGCTGAAAAGTATAATAAATGAAATGAAAATTGTACTAGAAAGTTTCAAAAGTAGATTTAAGTAGGCATAATCAAGAATAAGTGGACTTGTAATAGGACAATACAAGTTACGGAGACTGACAAATATTAAAAAAAAAAAAAAATTGAAGAAAAGTGAACAGAACCTAAGAGGTTTGTGAAACGCTATTAAGCAACCTAAGATAAGAAAATTCCAAAAGAAGAAAAAGGAAAGCAGATAGAAAGAATGCCAATGTGCCTTGGAGATCTTTTGGGTTATTTTTAGATTACTGCATTAAAACAAATACTGCAGTAAAGCAAGTAACAGAAATATTTTGATTTCAAAGTACTTATAAGTGTTATATTTCACCGGGTGCGGTGGCTCAAGCCTGTAATCCCAGCACTTTGGGAGGCCAAGGCGGGAGGATCACGAGGTCAGGAGATTGAGACCATCCTGGCTAACAGGGTGAAACCCCGTCTCTACTAAGAAATACAAAAAAACTAGCCAGGCGAGGTGGCGGCCGCCTGTAGTCCCAGCTACTCGGGAGGCTGAGGCAGGAGAATGGCGTGAACCCGGGAGGGGGAGCTTGCAGTGAGCTGAGATCCGGCCACTGAACTCCAGTTTGGGCGACAGAGCGAGACTCCGCCTCAAAAAAAAAAAAAAAAAAAAAAAAAAAAAGTTATATTTCGATAATACTATGGTCTACTAAGTGTGAAATAGCATTAAACCTATAATACAATGTACATACCTGAGTTAAAAAATAATTTCTTTTTAATAAATGTTAATGGTCATTTGAGCCTTCAGTGAGATAGTGGTGGAGGAATTTGCCTCAATGTTGACGGCTGTTGACTCATCAAAGTGGTGATTACTGAAAGTTGGGGTGACTGTGGCAATTTCTTAAAGTAGGACAGTAATAACATTTTATGCATTGATTAATTCTTCTTTTCATGAGATATTTCTTTGCAGCATGCTATGCTATGTAATAGCACTTTACTCTCAGTAGAACTTCTTTCAAATATAGAGCCACTCAAACCCTGCCACTCACTGCTTTATCAACTAAGTTTATGTAATATTCTAAAATTTTTGTTATCATTTTATCAATGTTCACCGCATCTTCACCAAGAGTAGATTTTCTTGCAAGAAAAATATTTATTTGGTCGTCCGTAAGAAACCACACCTCATCTGTTCAAGTTTTATCATGAAATTACATCAATTAAGTCACCTCTTCAGGCTGCAGTTCTAATTCTACTTCTTTTGTTATTTCTACCACATTGGCCATTACTTCCTCCACTGAAGTCTTGAAGCTCTCAAGGTAATTCAAGGGGTCCAAATCCACTTACTCCAAATTCATGTTAATATTTATATTTTGAGCTATGCCCATGAATCATGATTGTTCTTAATGACATCTATAACAATGAATTGCTTCCAAAATTCTTCAATGTATTTTAACTAAATCCATCAAAATAATTAATCCTATGTCAGATATGCTGTTATAAGATGTACTTCTGAAATACAAATCCTTGAAAGTCAAAATTATTACTTGATTCATGAACGACAGAATGGATGTTGTGTGAGTAGGCATGAAAACAACATTCATCATCTCCTTGTACATTGCTACCTGAGCTTTGCAGATGGCTAGGTGCATTCCTAATGTGCAGTATTAGTATTATTTTGAAAGGAATCCTTTTTTTTTTCTTAGAAGTAGGTCTTAACAGTGAGTTTTTGTTTTGTTTATTGTAGCCATCTTCATCAATGATCTTAGCTAGATAGTCTGGATAACTTGCTGCAGCTTCTCCAACAGCACTTGCTGCTTCATATTTCATTTTTATGCTATGGAGATGGTTTTCGTCCTTAAATCTATGAACTAACCTCTGCTACCTCCAGACTTTTTTTTTCTGCAGCTTCTTTACCTCAACGAATCTTCATAGAATTGAAGAGAGTTAGGATCTTCCTCTGGATTAGGCTTTAGCTTGAGGGATTGTTTTGGCTGGTTTGATTTTTCTATACAGACCATTCAAACATTCTCTGTATTAGCAATAAGGCTGTTTCAAGTTCTTATCATGTGTCTGTCACTGGAGTAGCACCCTGAATTTCCTTCAAGAGCTTTTTCTTTGCATTCACAACCTGGCTAACTGTTTGGCATAAGAGACCTGGCTTTCAACTTTTCTCAGCTTTCAATATGCCATTCTCACTAAACTTAATAATTTCTAACTTTTTGATTTCAAGTGAGAAACATACGACTCTTTCTTTCACTTGAACACTCAGAGGCCATTTTATGATTATAAATTGACCTAATTTCAATTTTATTGTGTGTTTCAGGGAATAGAGAGCTCAAAGAAGAGGAAACAAGATGGAGAAACAACCAGATTATGGAGCAGTTAGAACACATAAAATATTTATTAATTAAGTTTGCCATGTTTTGTTGACACAGTTTGTGGCACTCCAAAACAATTACAATAGTAACAATAAATATCACAGATCATGGATCATGATTACAGATATAATAATAATGAAAATATTTGAAATATTATGAGAATTTACAAAGTAAAAAACAGACATATGATGCAAACACATGCTGCTGGAAAAATGAAAAATGATTCCAATAAAAATATCTCAACAGAAGATTGCTGCAAACCCTCAATTTGTAAAACATGCTGTATCTAGAAAGCATAATAAAGCAAGGTAGAATTCAATTAGGAATGTCTGTATTCAATTAAATATTGCCAAAAACTTTCCAAATTTTATTGAAAACATGAATATAAGCAGCCAAAAAGCTCAATGATGTACAAATAAGATGAACTGAAAGAGAAAACATGGAGACACATTATAATCAAACTTTCAAATGACAAAGACAAAGAATTGTGAAGGTAGCAAGAGAAAAACAACACATTATGTACAGGAGAATTCAACAAGATTATCAAAGATTTCTCCTTAGAAACTTCAGCACCCAGGAAGCAGTGGGCTGATATATTCAAATGACTAGAATAAACAATAACAACAACAATACAAAAACAACAGCAACAAAACTGTCAACCCAGAATTCTATCCAGCAAAACTGTTCTTTAAAATGGAGGGAGAAAAAAAGACATACCTAGATAAACAACACCTTAAGGAGTTTATGACCACTTATCTTTCCCTGTAAGAAATGCTCATGGAAGTCCTTCACATTGAAATAAAAGCACTAGACTGTGACTTAAAGCCATATGAAGAAACAAAGAATAGTAACAGCATGATTATTTTCAAATATGAGAAAATGTTATACTGTTTTGATTATTCATGTTCTCTGAATAGACAATTCTGTTAACAAACGTAAAATGAAATAAAATATTCTGTCATGGTCTGTCCAGTCATTGACATAAATACACAGTCAAGTTTTTGTTCTTCATGGATATCTGAATTCGCATGGCTAAGTATATGAAAGTCCAAAATGGGGTCCAGGCATGTACATGCAAGATTGTTTCATGAGAGATCATCAGAGAAGAGGACAGGATAAAATAAAAAGTTCTTGTCCTCCTGCAACAGTGGATCGCCAAGATGCCAGATATGTGGGACAACTGTGGATGCACCTAGAAAATTAATTTGTGTAGAATTTCTTTACAACAATCCACTGAGTTTCCTAGGAGCAATAAATGGAGGGAAATATACATTATTTAATTTGTTTGGCTTTATAATATGAAATCTAATTTAAACTTGATAAAACAATGAGAAAATTTATTCTCTCACAGAACTTGAAATAGAGCAAGTTTCTAAACTCATTGAAGATATGGTGATGAGGTCATCACAGGCATTGGTTTTTATCTGTCTCTTGCCTCTCCTAACCTCAAAACTGTCTTTATTTGAAGACTAGTTGCCCTCAGGGTTACCAGGAGACTGCCAGTAGCAATCAGTATTATAGGTTTACTCATATTCCTAAGGGCCCTTACTAAAGAGCAAGAAAGAACTTTCTCATAAGCTCTCAGCAGACTTCTCAAATCATATAATTGTGAATAAATCCGATGTCCATTTTCCAATCAATCACTGACAAGTGAAAAGATAAATACTGCAAATGATTTAGATTAAACAGCTAACTCAGTTTCTACTAAGTTATATAAACTGCACAGAAAGGGGTATATATTCAGAAAAAAATGTTCATTTCTACAAAGAAAATAGAAGAAGAAATATAAAAGATTGCTGACTGAGCAATTATCAAAATCCAGTGTTACAAGCTTTTTGATTATGCAATAATTTATTTCATATTTATCCACTTATATGTGGATGTAGAATAAGTACTTCAGTATCTCTCTCTATATGTATATATAAAATATGTATTATTATATATATATACATATAGTTTGGCAATATAATTCTTATATAATTATATATATACACATGCACACACACACATATACACACACACACAGTTTGGCAATATAATTCTTTTAAAACTAGCTGTCTAGTCTACTTGTTTTCAACCAAATCTATAACTAAAAATACACAATCAGAAATTGTTTAGGGCTATGAATATGGAAGGTTCTGGTTGATCATGCCAATTGCTACGCTCTGTTTGGGTCATAACACCTTAATTTAATACCTTGCTTTTCTCTTGGTCTCACATACCCGGTGATTTTACCATTTGCCTCTGGCAGAAACACACTTGCTTTTTAGAGAGTTGTATTCTGGATGTCCCTTTTTTCAGTTACACAACACTTTACAGGAGGTACTTGGGAGAGGTGTGTGGATTAGTATTTTTCTGTCGTTCCAATCTTATTTTATCCCAATTCCTAAACTTTTGTATGGCTCTTGAAAGCTTTTCTGAATCCTTCCAGCTCCTGGTGACTAAATTTTAAATTTGCTTTACTGTAATCCATAGGTAAAGACAGCTTACCTTAAGATAAACATATTTTTTCTCCCTCAGATTTCAAATGAGACACACACAGATCAAAGTTTTCTTCACATTTAAAAATGTTATATAACGCCATAGAAAAGATTCAAATTGGTCTAATATTTTATTTTCCCTGCAGAGAATCCCGATGATTCAGCCATTGTCAGAAGTTGATATGTCTCAAGGTAAAACACGTCATAGTTAAACAACAAAAAAATTATAGAATACAAGTATTCCTAAATTCCTAAAAATAAAAAGGGGGAACCTTATGGTCTGACATCAATTTTACTCAAATAATTTTATATTCTAGAATGTTATTTTCAGCTTTCCATTTCCGATACAAACATCTGACTTATTAGGATGGTGACTCAAGAAAGCCTGGTTCAAATAGGTTAAACATGGTAGTGGTGGCTTTGCAAAAGTATAGGGAAAGTTTAGGAGAAAGGCTGTCTTCTGGATTGTCAATTTAGCAGCTCATTAACATTAGAAAGGGTCAGATGTCACTAACTCCAAGCTGTGCTGGCCACAGTATTGTCATTATCCTAAAATTAGCTCTATATGGAGCTGTAAAGTTAACACTAAAAATGATTTAGATTACTTGCTTTCTCCTTCACATTAATGGTAGAACAAGAAATGTACCTGCACAGCACTGCTGAATACAGAGGAAGAAATTTTCCAAAAGCAAATTTCTTTATGTTTCTGTATACTATGAATTTTATTATGTTGTTATTCCCCCACCTCTGAGAAAAAAAAAAAATCAGTAGCAAGTACAATAACTTAGCTTAACCAGGATTTCTAATGAAGAATGTATAATTAGTTTCCAATTTGCCACACATAAGTCTGTGGGATACCTATATTTCCTATGGTAAAATTTAACCTCATCAAAATTGGAGTTATTTGAAGTGAAAGGAAGGGATACTATGGTTTAATCAAACAGCTGTATTTACTGTAGGAATGCTAGGAAGTTATTGGATTGCTTGATAGAATAATTTAGGAAGACTCATGCATGAAGATCGATTGAATTCCTGAAAATATAACATACCAGTACTACCTAGTAAGTAGGACCAGGAGTCAGAGACTCCATATATAGCCTTCATGATTTAAGAAATTTAAAGCATATATAGATATATTTTTCTTTGAAAAATTATGTTGTATTTTCTACTTCATCATTTCATTATATTTTTATTAAACTTAAAGTAGTTATAAGTGGTAAAAACATAACTTTTGAAAAATATCATTTTTATTATAAAGTATAATTAAGTAGGTTTCTGAAGGGATGCAGTCTATAATACGACTAGAGACAAGATAAAAAGCAATCAATGTAAGGGTTGATATACTGCTAAGATTGCAAGAAAATAAGGTAAGGGACCAAGTGCTCCTGCCACAGAAATAGAGCATAAGACAACAAAAACAGTTAAAGGTGACTCATAATCAAAGAAGTAATGCTACTCAATGAAGAAAGTTGATTTTGTTTTCTAGGCAAATTCATTATCAGTTTAGGAAAAATCAGATAAAGTATGCACTTCTATTAAGTTGTGGAACTGAATCTGAGACACATATTAAGTGTAGACCCTCACTGGGAGCCAAACGCTGAGCAAAACAAGAGTCAAAAAATATACCTATCAGCAAGAAGAAGTCACAAGAAATCATTATTTTCTGCTGTGGCCATTGGTTAATAATAATAAAACTTGAGTATTTAAAATTATGGATTCCACTGGAATCTGAAGTTCAAATTAGTAGTAGATATTTAATGATAGAAATCATATGATGAACAAGAGTAAAATTTAAGATAGTTTCCCAAGTTAGCAATGTTCCTTGTAAATTAGCAGATGCAATTGAAACCCATTTTAAAGGAAATTGTTCTTTGTTCAAGCCCTCAGGATTTCAGCAGACTAAATTGAAAAAAAAAAAAAAAAAAGAAAGAAAAATGACCTCAGTATAAAAAATGAACTACCATATACAAAAAGAAGTCAAATGTAAGGGAAGTCAGCAGAAAATAAAGTAGAAACTAATATACATATCCTGTTCATCAATAAATCCAATGATTTTTTGAATTATCAGTTCCAAAATAGAGAGAAATTATTTTAAATAAATTTATATCCAAAGGTAAAAATCTATGAAAGTCCAACACAATTTTTGGATACTGAAAATATAAATGTTAAAATTACAATTACAATAAGTACATTAAACATAAAATTTGACTTAGCTAAAGAGACAATTAATGGATCATTTGTTATTTATTCCTAACTGACCCAGTTTATAAGGACATAGAAGAATAAGCAACAGAAAATATCCAAGGGAAGCATATTGATTTAGAAAACTGATTTAGTTATATTAGTATTAGCAAACTAATTATGATCAGAGATTGAAAATATTTCTAATTGATAACATTTTTAATTATTAAGAGAACTGAGAAACAGAGCTGTGGACTAACTTGCCCGGAATCACTCATCTAATAAGAGGTAGTGTTCAGATGGGAGCCCTAACAGTATCTATTGAATCTGTGTTCTTTGCTGTTACACTCTGGTTTCTGCTCTCTTCAAAAAGTTCTCTAATATAATTGAATTAAAATAACTTAAAATAAAATAAAAACTAAAATTTAAAAAATATATCCTAATCACTCTAATTTAAAAATTTTTCATAAATGTAGCCAAACAATCATCACTAGGAAAACATAAAAATTCACAAATTAGAACATTTTCTTATGCTTCTTTCATGAAGAGAGATACAGGTGTATGTGTATGTGTGTATTTGTATATTACTAGCTCTTTGAATTGGAAACTGGAATTTTGAGTCTAACAGTGACCTACAACAAATGAGTGGAGGTATAAGAATACCCATGACATTGCATTAGAGAATGCACAAGAAAATGAAGGGCTGCTGTAATGTGACAATCAACAGTTCACGCTCAGACACCTAATTTAGGCAATAATGAAATGCACTGGAAATGACAGTAAAGATTTACCATGAGATGGCTTAGCAGTGCTTGACACCTTTTAAGCCAAAGTGAAAAATGAAGTATACTCTCTTGGATTTGTGCTTTCAATTATCAGTGGATATGATAGAACCATAGAAAAGGCCAGAGAGTGCACTTAAAACTTAGAGGCAGAATAAATATAATTCTGTCATTAGAGTGCCTTTGTTAATAGAGATCTTTGGTGGTAAACCAGGGAATGTATGGAGTTGAGAGAGATAGAAAAACATCTTGTGGGTACCATGTTTCAATTAACAGTAAAAGAAAATGAGAGTTAGCAAGTGAAAGGAGACATCAGATATTTTAATGGAAAATCATAGCTAGTGTGTAGATCTGAACCAATTCACTGAATGCTTATTAATTTAATGGGGAGCAGACTTCCTTTGAGGAGGGAACTTGAAACCTCATCAAAAACATGCCTGGTGAAATAGTCTGTTGATTCTTACTCAAAAGAGTCTGCAGTCAATCGTCAGGGCAACTTCACAGAGGGAAAGTAAGTATTAGTCAGACTCTTGAAGAACTTTTAGACAGAAGTATCAAAAATATCTACTAAGCAAGAATGATACCTTGTCAGATGGTTCACATGCGAAATACAGAGGTCAAATATTAAGTTGAGTTCTGGATCTAGCCAAACTCACAATGTGCTTTATGGGACCATAATGAACCCTGAGGATATTTCTTCTTTTTCTAAATGTACTGAACATATAAGTGGAGTAAACATGTTTAGTGACAGAAGGTCCCCTGTCTGGTTTCCAGAATTATGGGGTAACTGCTGTTGCTATAGGAGGACCAAGTGAAACAAAATTGAAACTGGTCCCCACTGCAACAAGCTTGAAATCAAAAGCAGTATTGCATTTCCGGAATTATTGAAGACATGAGTTTCATGAAAGATTTGGTATTGGTGTATCTCTGCATATCTCGATTCAATTTTTTCCTTCCTTCCTTCCTTCCTTCCTTCCTTCCTTCCTTCCTTCCTTCCTTCCTTCCTTCCTTCCTTCCTTCCCTTCTTCTCCTTCTTCTTTTTCTTCTCCTCCTCCTCCTCCTCCTTCTTCTTCTTCTTCTTCTTCTTCTTCTTCTTCTTCTTCTTCTTCTTCTTCTTCTTCTTCTTCTTCTTCCTTTCTTCCTTCCTTTCCTTTTCTTCCTTCCTTCCTTTCTTTCTTTCTTTCTTTCTTTCTTTCTTTCTTTCTTTCTTTTCTTTCTTTCTTTCTTTTCTTTCTTTTCTTCTTTCTTTCTCTCTTTCTTTCTTTTCTTTCTTTCTTTTCTTCTTTCTTTCTTTCCTTCTCTTTCTTTTCCTTTCTTCCTTCCTTTCTTTCTTTTTCTTCTTTCTTTCTTTTCTTCTTTCTTTCTTTCCTTCTCTTTCTTTCCTTTCTTTCTTTTATTTTCTTTCTTTCTCTCTTTCTTTTCTTTCTTTCCTTCTCTCTCTTTCTTTTCCTTTCTTCCTTCCTTCCTTTCTCTCTCTCTCTCTCTTTCTTTCTTTCTTTCTTTCTTTCTTTCTTTCTTTCTTTCTTTCTTTCTTTCTTTCTTTCTTTTCTTTCTTTCTTTTCCTTCCCTCCATTCAATTCTCTTAGATGTCTTTAGCAGAACCACGATGGACAATGACAGATAAATATGAATCCTTGTGTGCTTAAACCAGTGGTAGCTTGGTTTTGAAATTGTTATTTTCTTTCTCTCTCTCTTTCTTTCCTTCTTTCTTTCTTTCTTTCTTTCTTTCTTTCTTTCTTTCTTTCTCTCCCCCTTTCTTCCCTTCCTTCCTTCCTTCCTTCCTTCCTTCCTTCCTTCCTTCCTTTTTTTATGGAGTCTCACTTTACTGCCCAGACTGGAGTGCAATGGTGCAATCTTACCTCACTGCAACCCCCACCTCCTGGGTTGAAGTGATTCTCCTGCCTCATCCTTCCAAGTAGCTGGGATTACAGGCATGCACCACTACACGAGGCTAATTTTTGTATTTTTAGTAGGGACGAAGTTTCACCATGTTGGTCAGCCTGGTCTTGAACTCCTAACCTCAGGTGATCCACCCACCTTGGCCTCCTAAAGTGCTGGGATTACAGGCATCAGCCACCATGCCTGGCCTCCATTCAGTTCTCTTAGATGGCTTTAGCAGAACCATGGTGGAAAATAACAGATAATTATGAACCCTTGTGTGCTTAACCAGGTGGTAGCTTGGTTGTGAAACTGCTATTTCTACATGTGAGACCTTAACTTAAAAAGTGTGTTGTAGCCATTGTCATTGGGACTTTGGGAATGCATTTTTTGGTTTCATTATTCATTAAGAAGAAACACACATACACACACATACATGCACGTGAACATACCATATTTTTCTTCATATGGTTATATGGCAAGAACAACAATCTACCTTAATGGTTTTATTTCAGATTTATGTCAATTTTCTCATGCCCTGCATAATAGTTTAGAGAGGAGCACTTATGACCTTGACAATCAACATCAGATACCAGAAATTAGTTATAGTGATGACTTCAAACTAAAGAAATCTGTGAAATTGGAAGTGTCAGGTTCTCTAGATGCCATATAAGACAGATGTATAACCTTAATAAAGTTTTTGTGTCACTTTATATGTCCTTCTACATGGACACTTTTTATCTAGACATCAAGGACCTCCTGGTACAAATCCTTTAAGATAAAGAGCAATTCCCTGCTCCTTGCACCTCCAATCACTGTGAATGAAGCCTAGGTCTTAGTAGGCAACTCCAGATTTCGAAACAACGTTGACTACACTTAAAATACTGCTCCAACTTATTCACTGATTTACCTGGAATGTTGCCAAGTTTAAGTAATGACCAAGTGAAAAGAGATCTCTGCCACAGTTCCAGGATATGGTGAAATTATTCTGTTTCTTGTGTTGTATAATGTAGCATATTTAGTAAGATACCATGATATGTATATAATTGTCAAGGCCTAATGGGAATTACAGAGATTTTTAGAGTTTGGGGAAAAGTATATGCATTCTGTGTCAGAGGACTACTATTTGCTTATAGTATCTGCGATGCTACCAGGTCCTAGATGTGAATGACTTCCTAACCAGGATCACAAATTATTGCTGAGACCGAAAGCTGCTCATCATGAACTGAGTTTTATCTCATCAGCCATGTTATTAAGTCATATTTGTACAAAGGCAATTCATCATTTAACTCAGACTTAAGTAGTTGCAGAAAGCCCAGGAACAGATTCCCATGACAACTGCCTCTGCCACACTGTTACCTAACTGTAATCTATACCTAGAGCTTTATGAATGCTCTCCTAATGCCAATTTACAGAAAAGAAGAAACTTCAGGCTGGTTCACAAATGAGTCTTCACAATGTGTGTGTATTAATTAGATGATTAATGCAGATGCGTAATAGTCCCTTTTAAGAATGACCTAAAAATATAATAGTTAAAAAAAACTTCACAATGAGAAGAGCTATGATGAATAGATTTTCTATCTACATTGTATGCATTACAAGTAGTTTAGGGTTTTCATTTACATTAATTTCAGTATTATGAATGATTTCAAGGCCATTTCATCGAGGTCTGTAGTATACAAGATGGAACAATTGATAAGTGTCAGAGAATAAATTTATTAGGTACCTATGAGAGAAGTATGAACTATGAAGATTTTTTATTTACAGTAATGCCTCCAAGAAAGAATCTTCTGCAGAATCATCTGTGAGGATCATCTATATCTGAATGTCAAACAACCTCTATATAAGCCTTTTACAATCTCATGAACAGATAGATCATGGTGGCAGTTATGGAGAATATTTAGATACAAAAATATAAAATTTCCTCCAGTAAGGCTTATTTGGTTACTCCCATTGTTTAATTTCTAACATGATAACAGAGACAGATACTGGATCTCAAAATGGTACCATTCCTATGGGACCAGCTAGTCCCATAAATTGCTGAAAAAGAGCAATTGTATCCGACTAGTCCCAACATAGAAAAAGCAGTAATTTGTCCTTAACAGAGTTGTTATCTACTCCAAATATGGGTTTACCCTCTCTGTTTACAGTGTCTTCATTAGCACCAAAGTTTATTGCCTTCAGATGCCTATTTCAATGTGGTTTTGTACAACTATTGACTGAAACCGATGTGTAGCACTGAACTCATCTCCACAGGTCTTAATATGAACCCTATGTCTTGAAAACAGTTACCCTGATGCAACATTAGAGTAGAATGTTAACCCTCAGCTAAGTTATGTTCTTGGAAAGTACTGTCAGTTTATGGAACACTCTTCTTGGATCTGCTAAATACCTTGAACAACAACAACAACAACAAACTAAAGTACAGAACCATTTACTGTAGCTACAGTACATGCCTTCTGGGAGTCAAGGTAGTTGAGGAAGTATAGAAATGATTTCTATCAGAATCACACTCAGTTACCCATTTTTGACATCTTGTTCATCTCATCTGGTTCCCTCAAACCAGAAATGAGAAACATTTCTGCTAGGAGACGTAATAGGACGTTCTACTAAATTGGAAGTTGTGTCTACAAATTAGGGATTTGATTATCTCATTTCAATTTTCCTACAGGCCAAAAAGGAGTTATATTGGCTAAGGCAATCAGTACAAAGAGTATGACTGTAATTTGGAGATTATTGAAACACACATATGGTAATGACTATCCAGGATGCAACTAGAAGATCAGACTCCTTGGGAAAAATGAACTTGATCACTCTACCAAACAAACAAAACAGACTAGCCAAAGTGAGAGCTAATGATGACTCTTAATTACTAAGTTTCCTAAGCAATGACACTTGAAGGAAGTGGAAGACTCTGATTTATTATACTTGTGTTTACCTTCTCAGTGATGAAGTAGGAGTGACTTTATTAACACAAGAAAAATATAGGTAATATACAACTAAGATAAAATGAGAGGTCATAAAGGCATCCAAATGGCACAAGAAGTAGATTGAATCAGGCAAAGTTGCATGTGTCTGTGTAGCTTCCTTTCCTCTGAACGCCTTCTTCTTTAATTTTTCTTTGGGGTCCCACTCTGATATAGTCTTCTCTCCAGTCTTGGACTTGAACAAAATACTACATTATTAGGCAACTAAAAGGATTTCCTGATCAGACCAATAGTGCAACCATTAAATCTGGTGTTGCTACGTCCTTGAACACTTAATGGTAATTTATCAGAAATAAGAAAAAGGAGGAAGTTGAGTATATAGTTTCATCCTCAGTTCTGTCTTCTGAGGACAATTCTGAGATGAGTTACTCTCTCATGCCCAACCTAGCAGATGTCTACTAAGTCATTTGCTAAATTTTTAAAATAGATTATTGCTATAATCCTTTCTTTGCTCATTTATTATTTTTTACACACATCTTTACCACCCTGTATGTGTCCCCTTGAAATTCAGGGTCAGCTTTGTAATCTTTGTCTTGGGCTTTAAAAGCAAACCATATTCTTTTCTTTCAAGAAGTCTAATAAAATAGAAATACATCTCATGTAATCAAACAAGAATTTTATAGCACATGTGAAAATTGATAACACAAAAAAGAAGACACCTGTTTAGTTGGAGTTTTCCAGCGAAAGAAAACCCATAGCATAAATATATATAATATATATTTTATATATAATATATGATATATTTTCATATGGTTAAATGGTAAGAACAGCAATCTACCTTAATGGTTTTATTTCAGATTTATGTCAATTTTCTCATGTCCTGCATAATAGTTTAGAGAGGAGCACTTATGACCTTGACAATTCCTGGTTCAATAAGAAAATGCATCAGAATTCTGAGAAAATATTTAAATATTGTTTTACATAATTTCAGAATAAACAATATACCTGCTTTTTTATATATAATTATATCATATATTATATATAAAATATATAATATATATCACATATAAAATACATATAATATATCATATATTGCATATATTATATTTACATATAATATATATTATATATACATATAATATATATTATATATAAAATATATATTTTATATTACATATAATATATAGTATATTACATATATATTATGTTTATATTTATTATATATGATATATAATAAATTTATTTATTTACTTATTTATTTATTTATTTATTTATTTATTTTAAGAAATTGACTCATGCAATTGTGGAGGCTGGCAAGTCCAAAATCTGTATGGTGGGTAGGCAGGCTGGAGTTGTGGGGAGAGGCAATGAAGGCCATCTGCTCTACAATTCCCTCTTGCTCAGAGAAGGACATTCTTTTGTTCTATTCAGGCTTTCAACTGATGGGGCCCACCCACATTATGGAAGGCAATCTGCTTTACCCATTCCACCAATTAAAATGTCAATCTCACTCAAAAACACCCTCACAGAAGCATCCAGAGTAATGTCTGGGCACATATCTGAGCACTGTGGCCCAGCCTAGTTGATATGGAAAATTAACCACCTCAACATTGACCATATTTAAAATTATTTTAAAAATTAATTTAACAGTGGCCTTATTACACATAAAGCTATGAAGTTTCTGCCAAAAAAATGTAGAAACTTTGATAACATGGGCAATTTACTAGGAAATAACAATGAACATAACAAATAACAGAGATAATTATAACTACTGAATTCTATTTAACTACTGAAGAAATTGAAGAAGCTGTAAAATCTCCTACAAATAAAATATTGTTAACAAATGACTTTACGAAAAAAGGTATATTATTCCACTTATTCCACAAACCACATCTTTATTATTAAAAGAACAAAAAGGCAGAAGAAAGAAGGACATTTATGTCCATAACTCACTTACAGGCAAAAATGCAAAATTGTAAACAAAATATTAGCAAACTGAAACAAAAAAAGTGTTGGGAAATTAAGCGCTTGAATGAAGAAAAATGTTGTTCTCAAATTTGGTTTATGCTAAAATGATAAATTGGGTAAGCACACATATTAAAAATGTCACTGAACCTATTAAGAAATTAAATGATTAAAGAAGTAGATAATTTTAAGAGATACAGAAAAACAACATAGTAAAATTTAACATAAACTCATAACTAAAATAGTTTTGTGAGCAATATATACTTTAAAAATATATGCTTCATTTACAATAAGAAAAATTCAAATTAGGACCAAAATGTGATACATTTTATAACCAAATTATTGTCAAATTTAAAATATGAAAATAGCAACTACTAGACAGCATTTAGAGATTCCATACAATATTTCTGAGCGTGTAACTTGGCTCATAATACAAAAATAATTTGAAATTTTTTAGTGTGCATTGACCATGACACGTTCATCTAATTACACATTTAAAACTGAGTAAAACTCTTGCATATTTATTGAATTAGGCTACAAACTTACATACATGTCCATATTAATTTCTATATTACATATATTTTATAGTAACCCTTAGTATATTAAAATATTAAAAAGTTACCAATCAATAATTAAGCCATATGTAAAAGAAATCTTGCTATTAAAGAGCTCTTATTTCAAGATAGCTTGCTATGTTTTTACTAAAATAAAAATGTATATCATGAAACTTATTGAAAATTTGATATACTTTTACAGTGGAAGGATTTCATAATATGTGAGAGAAAGCAGGTATATTGTTTATTCTGAAATTATGTAAAACAATATTTAAATATTTTCTCAGAATTCTGATGCATTTTCTTATTGAACCAGGAAAATATTCTGATTATTCTTATATAATTGATATAAATTTGGAGTTACCTCTTTTTCATAATAGTTGAAGGTCTACATATAAGGCAAAATATTATAGTTAGACAAGAATTTAGGAAATCTTTTTTGTTATGATTAATCTCACTTCTAAAGATTATATTTTAAATCACAATTCTGGCTTGAAGTTGTGTAGTTAGGTAGTGACGATAAATAGATAACAAATCAGTAGTTAGGTAAGTAGATGATTGATAGATAGATAGATAGATAGATCATAGGTAAAACAGGAAAGAGAGAATGAAGAACAGAGAGAGATGAAGACAGAGAGAAAGGAAAGAAAAAATAAAGAAATGAAGAAAGGGAAGGCAGGAGGGAGGAAAGAAGGGAGGAAGTATGAAAAATGAAATACATTATTAATACTTCTTGATGAGTAGTCTTAATTATGGGTATCTATAGTCTATAATACTTCATCTTATTTTTATTAAAAGGAAAATCTACTCATTATATGTTGTATCACAGTGAATTCCAAAATATGCTGAAAAATATGGAAGCTAAATATAAAACTTACATTTTAATACAACGGACATATTAAGGCTGTAGAAATTTTGTTTCTATGAACACTCTTAACATCCAGCAGCTGGGAGCATCAAAAATAGATGTGTGAAATATCCAATATATCCCAATCACGTAAACCTTCCACTTCACAATTGCCTATTTCAGTACTTATATAAAGTCTTGGAAAGTCCCGAAACCCTAAATTGTGAGTAAAAATAGTTGGAAAACTTGTAGGTTTGTGTTTTGAGGATAACTGCATGCAAAACACCACTTCTCACTAAGTTGAGACTGACAAGAGTCATTTGTAAATTTCCCGATGATTTCAAGTGATTGTACGAACAGTGTCCCTGTTACACATACATTTAATCACTGTGTATTTTGTGACAACCAAGGTAACCTCCCTCCAGTACAGACATCAGAGATAAAAGATGTAAGGCATACAGATATAAGAGGCAAGAAAAGATGTTTGCTGAGAATACATGCTTTGGAATAGACCAGAAGTTCCATCCCTGAATATATGTTCAACAAGTTTAATTTTCTCCTATCCAAAAGAGAGGCCATAGTCTTGACTTACTGGTTAGTTAGTTAATTAATTAATGAAAATTAAGAGAGCTAATCTTCTTAAGGCCTCCAGAGACTACGGGTCACATAATATGCATTCAATAAATGTGGGCTATTTTATTAACAGTGATACACAGATGTTGATGATGTGGCATTTATAGTATATTATTGATGCCTTTTATAGTACAGATTTTGAACTACGAGTATATTTCAAAAGAAATTCTGTTACTCATTTTCTTAAGTTTTCTGAGCTGGAAACAAATATCCTCAAGTGATCCCTTTTCTGGCTAGGCTAGAGAAGCAGTCTCTAAGGTGACTAAATCCCAAACAATATCAGAGTTTAGAAATATAAATCTATACCTTAAATTTCACTAAGAGGCAAAGGGTCATGGGTAACATTTTGCAGCTCAATAGCAGTATACTCTGTTTAGTCAACACTGTATTTATCCAGTTTTCAAGGTTAATAACCAATTGTTACTGGTTTCATTCTAACAGCAATGCTACTCAGTTTAACTGAAACTCAATTCCTTCAGAACTGTTCTGTTTGTATTTAGAAATTTTGATTTCTTTAATTAACTAGATCACTGAATTTTGCTTTTATCATTTTGTGAATAATTCAGAATTGACAATTGTAAAATACTGTGCCGTATCTGATAACACTTAGTGACTACGTATTCTATTCCAGGTACCATATTAGTTATAATAAGGTTTGCGTTATTCAGAAAATACATTTCAGTTGAGTGAAACAGTTGTATATAAAGGATCTCTTACCTTAAATCTGACGAAACATTTGGATGAGGTGAATACATAATTCTATTAAAAATAAGAAGATACGTGTTTTTCTTTCTTATTTTTATAATATCTGAAATAAAATTCTAATGTCAATGCATTGTATCCCATCATAGGTTTTGGGTTATAAATCCTCATATGATATAATACAATACATTTTGTGTATTTGTATAGAATTTTTAAATCCACTATACTCAATGCTTTCCATATATTTACCAAATTATCATAAAGTCCTGAATTTATCCTTTTTTTAATTTCAAAGAAGTTGCTTATTTTGCAAGTAGGAAAAAAAAAAAAAAAAAAAAAAAAACCTAGTGCATTCATCAACTTACAACTTGCCCAAACACTTATTTTATGCTAGCCCCAACACAGCAAAGTTTAGACAATGAAGTATTTTAAAAGACAATATTGTCAAATTAGGGGAGCTATTTGTTGTCTATAATACAAAAAACTGATAATAAATTTAACATCACTCAAGTAACATTAAGTATGCCATAATATTACTTATATATTATTGGCAATTATATTATTGACATAGATTCAAATATATCATGAACTTTCAAAGACTGAGGAAACTGATTTTTTTCCAAAGCATTTGTAGGCATGTATTAAGTGAAATGTATACATGCTTAAAATTATCTTCATAAAAATTTCACAAAACCAATGGAGGAATAAAAGGACAATTTTTTGACCTGTGTAAGATATAAAGATCACTTTAATCAGCGAAGGTGTCAGTTTGATCCTAAACTATGGAATTCAGATAAATAAAAATAACTCATTGTCTCTTCTATATTTCAATGATTGTATTGGCAACAATACAGAATGTGTAAAGTTTTATAAGGAATTTTCTAATTTCTAGATAGATAGATTACACAATTTTAAAGCATTTTTAATAGTTCATAATGTGCCAGCATTGTGCTATTTTACATTTACAAACAATATATTTTACGTAAAGGAAATCAAGGAAATACGTATAGTGACAAAATATGGAAACTTTTTGTAGTTTGTGGCTTGAGCATAATAAGAACCATATTGTGTAATAAGTGCTTGTTTAACTTTCAGAAAACTTGCTGTTATCTTTTGCAATGTGGCTGAGCCATTTTACATGTTCAGATTCTCCATGTCCTCTCCAGCTTTTGGTAACATTGTTACATTCTACTTCAGCTATTCTGATATTTGTGTAATGTTACCTGATCATGCTTTTTCATCTGTCATGAACATCGTTTTATGTGTTTATTTAAGATCTATATATCCTATTCATTCCAATGTTGACTCATATCTTTTGCTTAATTTTTAATTGGACTGTTTATATTTTTCTGCTTAATTTTGAGAGTTATTCATAACGTCTAAATACAGATGCTATGTAGGATATATAGTTTGCAAATATTTTCTTCCAGCCAGTGTACAAACATATCTTTTCTTCCTCTTTATAGTGTATTTTCAGAATAAAAATTCCAGTTTTTGTTTGTGTCTTAATTTTGAGGAGGAACAGTTTATAAAATTTTAAATTATTATTATTATTTTTTAAGCTTGTGAGCACAAAACGTGAGTTTTATTTAACTGCAAATGATGCAACCTATGTAACACATTCTTTTCTCAATCACGTTCTTCCACTGCTAATATTATGTTTACAGACACAAACGTTATAAAATGTGTCTGATTAGTAATTTATTAACTCTATCTGTCAAATGGTAATATTCTGTAGGCAGCCTTTGAAATGATTTTTTGAGAATTTATTTATAACCATTGAACACAGATGGTTTTGTAAAACTGGCAAGTAATTACAGGTTCCTTAAACTCACAACATACATACATTTTAATATTTAAATAGCTCATTTTCTTCAAAAGTATTTTTCTACTGCTTTATCATAAAAATATAGAAAATACAACATTTACAGTTTTGAAAACCTAAATTTAACCCAAATCAAAAATTTTCTACAAATGATACCTCTTTTCAAAAGTTATAAAGACATCACAGAATAATGTGATGCTAAACCAAAGACTGTTGCCACAATAAAAGCGTTTTACTTTTAAGAAAGATTGTGTAGTATTTCCTCTTTAACCTTTCATTCTAGATTTCAACTATGTATATCCTATGTAAAAGCATCAGATTAATCCTAGTCCTTCATATTTATGCAGAAGATTGTCATATATATGACCAGTTAACATATAAACTATAATACCGTAATTGCAAAACTAGCAAAAGGCAATCTTTATGAAAGCTTATAAAAAGCTTTTAATAAAAGTCGACCAACATTGCCCTAATTTTCAGCAAAAAATTACCTCTTCCTCCTACCTTTCCCCCTGATGTGAATGGTGCCTTTTATTGCAAGTTAATGTACAAAGATATTTCTAGCACTTCTACTTAAGTTAGCCTCTTACATGGCTGCTTTCTTTTCTGATACACTGAGTTTATGAGAAGGCACCAAGGTTATACTCCTAAGTAGTTTCAGATTTTGTGTCCCTTTTTAGGTTCCTCTAGAATAATTTTCCTCAGAAAAAGGTAACTCAAGAAACTTAAGGAACCAGAAGAAAATGAACGATGCAACAAAAACTTGAAACTTGTAGCATTCAATAACTGTAACTATAGTAATAGTCTCCTTGAACATATCACTTAGGACAGAATAACTTTCTGAACATAAATGGAAAAGTAGAGCACATTCATTAACTGTAGGGAAACTCCTAAAACTTACAGTAACAACAAATTAAATCTCACATCATAACACACAGCCAAAAGCATGAGAAATTCACTGCCAGATATTCTGATGCATCATCCTGAAAATATGTCTGAAACATACGACTAACATATATAATAAAGTAACAAAGTATGGCATTCATTTCACAGAAAGAAAAGATAGATTCAGCACACAAACAGATTTGCAAATTTCAGCCTTAAGTTCTAGAGATACATATTTTTCATTTTTCTATTTTTTTAATTTTTATTATACTTTAAGTTCTAGGGTACATGTGGACAACGTGCAGGCTTGTCACACATGTATACATGTGCCATGTTGGTGCGCTGCACCCATCAACTTGTCATTTACAGGCATATCTCCCAATGCCATCCCTCCTCCTCATCCCCTCCCCACAACAGGACCCAGTGTGTGATGCTTGCCTTCCTGTGTCCAAGTGATCTCATTGTTCAATTCCCACCTATGAGTGAGAACATGCAGTATTTGGTTTTCTGTTTTTGCGATAGTTTGCTGAGAATGATGGGTCCCAGCTGCATCCATGTCCCTACAAAGGACACGAACTCATCCTTTGTATGGCTGCATAGTATTCCATGGTGTATATGTGCCACATTTTCTTAATCCAGTCTGTCACTGATGGACATTCGGGTTGACTCCTAGTCTTTCTATTGTGAATAGTGCCATAATAAACATACGTGTGCATGTGTCTTCATAGCAACATGATTTATAACCCTTTTGTTGTATACCCAGTAATGAAATGGCTGCATCAAATGGTATTTCTAGTTCTAGATTCTTGAGGAATCGCCACACTGTCTTCCACAATGATTGAACTAGTTTACAGTCCCACCAACAGTGTAAAAGTGTTCCTATTTCTCCACATCCTCTCCAGCACCTGTCATTTCCTGACTTTTTAATGATTGCCATTCTAACTGGTGTGAGATGGTATCTCATTGTGGTTTTGATTTGCATTTCTCTGATGGCCAGTGATGATGAGTATTTTTTCATGTGTCTGTTGGCTGCATAAATGTCTTCTTTTGAGAAGTGTCTGTTCATATCCCTTGCTCACTTTTTGATGGGGTTGTTTGTTTTTTTCCTTGTAAATGTGTTTGAGTTCCTTGTAGGTTCTGGATATTAGCTCTTTGTCAGATGAGTAGATTGCAAAAAATTTCTCCCATTTTGTAGGTTCCCTGTTCTCTCTGATGGTAGTTTCTTTTGCTGTGCAGAAACTTTTTAGTTTACTTATATCCCATTTGTCAATTTTGGCTTTTGTTGCCATTGCTTTTGGTGTTTTAGTCATGAAGTCCTTGCCCATGCCTATGTCCTCAAGGGTATTGCCTGGGTTTTCTTCCAGGGTTTTTACGGTTTTAGGTCTAACATTTAAGTCTCTAATCCATCTTGAATTAATTTTTGTATAAGATGTAAGGAAGGGATCCAGTTTCAGCTTTCTACTTATGGCTAGCCAGTTTTCCCAGCATGATTTATTAAATAGGGAATCCTTTCCCCATTTCTTGTTTTTGTCAGGTTTGTCAAATATCAGATGGTTGTAGATGCGTGCTATTATTTCTAAGGGCTCTGTTCTGTTCCATTGGTCTATATCTCTGTTTTGGTACCATTACCTTACTGTTTTGGTTACCATAGCCTTATAGTATAGTTTGAAGTCAGGTGGCATGATGCCTCCAGCTTTGTTTTTTGGCTTAGGATTGTCTTGGCAATGCGAGCTCATCTTTGGTTCCATATGAACTTTAAAGTAGTTTTTTTTTTTTTTTTTTCCAATTCTGTGAAGAAAGTCATTGTTAGCTTAATGGAGATGACATTGAATCTACAAATTACCTTGGTCAGTAAGGCCATTTTCATGATATTGATTCTTCCTCTCCATGAGCAAGGAATGTTATTCCATCTGTTTATGTACTCTTTTATTTCATTGAGCAGTGGTTTGTAGTTTTCCTTGAAGAGGTCCTTCATATCCCTTGTAAGTTGGATTCCTAGGTATTTTATTCTCTTTGTAACAATTGCAAATGGGAGTTCACTCATGATTTAGCTCTCTGTTTGTCTGTTGTTGTATAGGAATGCTTGTCATTTTTGCACATGGATTTTGTATCCTGAGACTTTGCTGAAGTTGCTTATCAGCTTAAGGAGACTTTGGGCTGAGATGATGGGGTTTTCTAAATATACCATCATGTCATCTGCAAACAGGGACAATTTGACTTCCTCTTTTCCTAACTGAATACCCTTGATTTCTTTCTCTTGCCTGATTGCCCTAGCCAGAACTTCCAACACTATGTTGAATAGGAGTGGTGAGAGAGGGCATCCCTGGCTACTGCCAGTTTTCAAGGCTAATGCTTCCAGTTTTTGCCCATTCAGTATGATATTGGCAATGGGTTTGTCATAAATAGCTCTTAGTACTCTGAGATATGTTTGATCAATACCAAATTTATTGAGAGTTTTTTGCATGAAAGGCTGTTGAATTTTTTCAAAGGCCTTTTCTTCATCTATTGAGATAATTATGTGGTTTTTGTCTTTGGTTCTGTTTATATGCTGGATTATGTTTATTGATTTGCATATGTTGAACCAACCTTGCATCCCAGGGATGAAGCCCACTTGATCATGGTGGATAAGCTTTTTGGTGTGCTGCTAGATTCAGTTTGCCAGTATTTTATTGAGGATTTTTGCATCGATGTTCATCATGGATATTGGTCTGAAATTCTCTTTTTTTGTTGTTGTGTCTTTGCCAGACTTTGCTATAAGGATGATGTTGGCCTCATAAAATGAGTTAGGGAGGATTCCCTCACTTTCTATTCATTGGAATAATTTCAGAAGGAATGGTACCAGCTCCTCCTTGCACCTCTGGTAGAATTCGGTTGTGAATCCGTCTGTTCCTGGACTTTTCTTGGTTGGTAGGCTATTAATTTTGACTCAATTTCAGAGCCTGTTATTGGTCTATTCAGGGATTCAACTTCTTCTTGGGTTAGTCTTGGGAGAATATCTTTATATTTTAAAGATAAAAAAAGAAAAACAAGATTCACCCTTCAAATAAGTTAGTCTCTCTATATAATCCATTATTAATAGTTTTTATGCTCTTAAAATGTAAAACATTTAGAAACTTTTGAATTCTAGAAATTTTCACCAGTTAATCTAGTAGGCCTTAACATATTCTAAATTCTCTTTCGAGAATCACATTAATGTTTTCAGTCCATCAGTCCAATATGGATGGAGCAACTCTTTCTTTTTCTTCTTCTTTGTTGGTTCATCCTTGGAGCTGCTATCTATGTTGGTGCTGCTGCTACTGGAAGAGCTGGAATCTGAGTCTGAATCAGAGGAGGAGGAGGAGGTTATGGAGGAGACTGAGGATGAGGAACCAGAAGAGCTTTCATCAGTGCCACTGTCCTCTGACGAGGATGAGGTAGACGTTTCTTCACTCTGTAATGAAGAAGCACTAGTTGAACCGTCACTGCTACTGCTACTGGAACTGATTACCCTTTTAGACCTTTTTTTCTTGGTCTTTCTTTCTACATTGGTTGCTTCAATGCCAATAACATGAAGGGGAAGAAAGCTCCTTCATTATGATAATAATCTGTTTTTTTTTTTTTTTTTTTTAGAAAGTTTTATTTAGTTCTACTGTCCTTGAGGGCCTATGTACATAATTTCTTTTTCAGGTGCATTCATAAGCCCAGTGTCCAAATTCCAAGCATTTCTGACATCTTACATGTTGCTTATTTGCTTTATTATGCTTGTCTCTGGGCTATGAGCTGATGCATGGAGTCACCACCTTAGCAAAAAAAAAAAAAAAAAATTTAATAATGCTTTGCTGTCAACTCAGAACTTTTAACCTTTACTTCAATCTTAAGGAGGAGATTTTCTGGTAAAATGTCAAGATTTCAGTTGAAAATTTAGAAGAGAATCACCCTAGATATAAAAGCATCCAGAAACAGAAAAGCCACATAAAATCTGGAACCTCAATCTAGGACTATATTAAAATGATGGATGCATATTCTAAGTGTGTCTGAGGAAATAATATCACAAAAGTCTCTAAGTTCTTTATACATAATGTCCATCATCCATATAACAGGCCCAGATGACTTAAGCAAAATAAAATAGAAGGAAAATAAAAACAGTATCACAGATGATACCTATATCAGAGTGAGAAGACATAAATGTGAAAATAACTATCATTGATTAATAAAATCAGTAAAAATAATAATAAAGGAGTATTTTCCCTACAGTACTAGAGTCTATAAAAAAGTCAAAATGGGAATAGACTTCTGGAAAGGTGTTGAACATCATTAATCATTAGAAAAATGCAAATGACTGAAACGGTAGAGTTCCCTTATTCCCCTTGCAGGGCATACAACAGGTGTGTGGCTTGCTTCTTTGGTGCCCTACTGCTCAAACCCCTATGGAGAGCATGCAGGTGGACAGGTGCAGAGGCCATGGAGACTGTTTCTGGGCTCTGGCCCCATGGCAGCATCTAGGACTACCGATGCCCACTTTTAGCTATGCTGTCTGCAGATGGCTTGTGTTAATCAGCTCAATAGACCTTCTGCCTTATTTCAAGGACAGGGGGCCAGTGTGACAGCCTGAGTTTTTGCCCAGAGTACTAGAAGAATCAGATCACAAGTGGGCCCGAAGGTTGAGTCAAAGTTTTATTGAGTGGTGGAGGTGGGTCTCAGTGAGATGGATGGGGAGCCGGAAAGGGGTAGGGAGTGGGAAAGTAGTCTCCCCCTGGAGTCAGGATGCCCAGTTGCCAGACTCTTCTCCAACCACCACCAGCCAAACTCCCCCTTGGCGTCCACATCATTTCACCATCCCTGATCTGCTGATGTCTGCTGGTGTCTGCCAATATGTTCCTCTTGACATCCAGCCACTTGTGTCTGTGTCTGCTTAAGGTCTCAGGTTCATGTGAGCACAGGATTGGGGTGTGGTGGCCAGATTGATGTTGGAAAATGTAATATTTTGGCATGAAAACAGGAATGCCTGTTCTCATTTAGGTACATGGGCACAGGCCCAAGGGTGAAGCCCTTGCCAGTGGCCCTGGCATGAGATTAATAGTTCTTTTGAGTCTTCTTTTTGATTTATTCAAGAATTCTGATGATGAGGTAGAAAGGGAGTGTCAACCAGATTCACAGCAATAGCACATAGGATATCTAAAGTGTAATTTAAATGGTCAAAGACCATTACTAATCTATAAAATACAGTAGAGATGGTTGTACATGAAAAATGCCAATTCAAATTTTGCTAGATTTTGTTTATACTTCCTAATGCATAACTTCAGGAACCTCTATAAAGCTGTTGTTGTTCCAAGTATATTTAGAAGTTCTCATAAACTTCTCTCAAAGGATTAGACATAATTTTGTTCTACCAGGATGAAAACACTAGTTATACAGAATTCAACCGAACAGCCTGCAGTGGCAGAGGGATTGAGGAATTCTCAAAAAAAAAAAAAAAAAAAAAAAAAAACAAATGCTCAAGCTGCTGCATGTAGTAATAATAATAATATCAATAATCAGTAATAATAGCTACAACAATATAATAGCAATAGCAAGAAGAAGGAGGAGAAGGAAAGAGGGGAGAAGGAAATAGAAATGCATCTTCTGTGTGAGGCATTCTGCTAAGCCTTTACATTCATTATCTCTTGTTATTCTATATTATAAACTTATAGGAGGATAAATATTCACCTTTGTTGTTAACGGATCAAAACTGGAGACTTAGGAACATTTAGTTATTTGCTTGGGGTCCTACATGTAGTCAGTTTCAGACTTGACATTTGAACTGATGCTTATTTGCTATCACAACCCACTTATTTTGAACAGTTTTCCTTATTTTGTATCATGTACAATGAATAACTTCCTGAAGTGTAGCTGTTTATTCATGCAGTTTTAATACCAATATTCATAGAGTTTTAGGGATAATAACTTTTTATGGCATGAAAACTACTACTGCTCTAACAATTAGTTTTCATCTGAAGCTACTTTTTAAACCATTTTTGTAAGTTCTACAAACTGTTGAGACCTCGTGACTCATAACAGAGAGAGTCGATGTTTCTCTAATATTCTCTCTTTCATTATCATGCTATTAGAATCATTGATTTAAGTTAGTTTCCTGGGAAGCAGATAGGAAGATGGAATTATTCATGCAAAAATATTGAGGGGAAGAGCCTGTGAAGAATAAAGTGGAGAGAGATCATAGAATGCTGAGAGAGGCTTCAATTGGGGATTCCGTATGACATTTAGGAAATGAGAAAGGGAGGGAAGGAAGAGCTTCAGAGTGCAATTCAGCAGTAAGAAAAACCTACCAGCATGATGAAAGATGTCTGTTAGAGGCCAGGTGCTGTGGCTCATGCTTGTAATCCCAGCACTTGGGAACGCCAACGCAGGTGGATTACTTGCGGCCAGAAGTTCAAGACCAGCTTGGCCAACATGGTGAAACCCTGTCTTTACTAGAAATACAAAAAAAAAAAAAAAAAAAAAAAAAAAAAAACTAGGTATGGTGGCACACACCTGTAATCCGAACTACTCAGGAGGCTGAGGCAGGAGAATTGCTTGAACTCAGGAGGTGGAGGTTGGAGTGAGCCGAAATCTCACTACTGCCCTCCAGCCTGGGTGACAGGGTGAGATGCCATCTCGAAAACAAACAAACAACAACAACAACAAGACGTCTGATAGAGAAATTGGCAGGAATGCTGTGCAGGAACGACTGCCTACAGTTGGTTTAAGTATCCAGTTGTCTGTGAATCTAGGTAAGCTTATACATTACTGAGATTAAGCTAATGAGATATGTTGTGAAATGATGTGCTCAATACTTATCCTTACCCTTTAACTTCCTCCTCCATTTTTACCTTGTACCACATTTACAGTAGCAAGCCATCTTGAGTGATGCTTGGGAGAGTGAATAAAGAGGATAGAAAGAGTCAGAGTCCCTGGATAACTTCCAGAAGTGTCATCACACCATCCCAGTTAGAGGCAAAAAAGAAATGTCTAAACTCATTTTTAAATGTTATTACAGGACTCTTTACACACACAGCTGTATTTCAAATTTAACTGATAAACCTAATCATATTTAGAGATGAATTATAATTTTGCTGAGGCAGCAATGCTTAGGGTAGACCAGAAAAAGAGATTTTTTAAAAGGAAGTTAGTCTGTACAAAAATACTGTGACAGTGCAAACATGTTTTAACATTGGCCCTGATGTTGCTCTTTTAATGGAAAGAAAAAGAAAGTTAAATACTTTGTCAAAATAAAACCAATAGGATTTGCTGACATGATGAAAGAGAAGGAAAATTAATGAAGGGTCTAAGATCTTGAAATTGTTGATTTGGTGAATGATGATACCATTAAACCAAACAGGAAGTGTGGAGATGGATCAGGACTATTGGGAAGAAAATGATGAGTTTCGTTTTTGTTAAATTAGATTGAATTGCTGACGAAACATTTAAACTTGGTTGCCCCATGTAAGGGGAAGATTGAATCTGCTCAGCAAGTGAAACAGATTCTTTATGAGCATAATATCTTTTCCTCTAAAACTTTCCTAAACCATTAGAGAAAGTTGTGCATATAAAATAAAGTCGTAATGTAGTATTTAGGCTTCCCATTTGTAATGGATGGTGGTTTTTTGTTTGTTTTGTTTCTGTTTTACATTTACCACATATGGAAAATATCTTTGGGTAGTAAAATGACATTTTGTGTATTCTGTACATTTTCTGGTTTAACTATTATAAATCAAGTGTTAGAGTAAATGCATGACATTCTTTTTTCATATTATGTCTGTATCCAGAGATGCCTAATGCCTTTACACCTTCTTCTCATCTGCTTACATGTTAGAAATGTGGGGAGAATTTTAGGTAAGGCAAAGATTCTATCTTTTCTCTTATTTATTCTGACTTTTAAAATAATCTATTATAAAACTTTTTAAAAATTAAAAATAATTAATTTTCATCAAATATTATGAATGCCTTTGGTTTAAAAGTCAATTTATATTTCATGTTACAAAAATAGCATTTACTCTTTTTTAATCTTGATTTTATATGACAGCTGTGAGATGTGTGATGGTAAATCAGAGTTGTATGATGGTAAATCTCAATATGATTTCAGTTTATATTTATAAATGTAAAATTTTCCATTAGTTAAAAGATGATATTGAGCACCTGTACTCATTATTTAACTTCCTTCATTTTACTTATTGCTATTTTTTAATCTTTGTAGTTTTTACTGTTGTGATTTTTACCCCAGGTGGAATTAAATAGAAGTAGATCCAGCCATATCTTTTGGTGATTGATCTAGGGATTTCCTGACAGCTCAGAACATATTTAGTAATTATGCCATTCAGACCTGAATATTGCATTATCTCAAACTGCCTGGAATGAAAACAATTTATCCAACTTGCTGCAAGAAGTTCAACTTCACCAAAAAGTGATCACTTTTCTTCCTAAATTGCATTATCTATTAGTAAAAGTCCAGGGGCCCTTCATCTACAGTCTTTTTCTATTCTGTTCATTTTTATTATCTTTGGCCATTTGATAGCTGAAGGAGAAGGTAGACAATGTTTTGGGCCGGCGTTGTTTATCTTACTGTCAGTGCAATAGAGATTTAGATTGTGTAACTTGATACAAAAATGCAAGACAAGTTAAACAATAGAATTTCAGAATGTCTTGACCAAAGTTATACCTTTCCTACACAATTAAGTTCTCCAACATACATTTAATTATGAAGGAAAGGCTATGAAAAAAAAAAATACTGCAATCCACAGAAATTAGTTTCCAATCCTATTCTGCTGAATCTTCAATAACCAAATCGACTTTATATATTTCCTTAGATCTTGGTAAAAGACGAAAAAAAACATTACAAATTGACATTGGTTTTCCATTTTAATACTTACATGAGATTAATTTGTGAGGATTTTATTTACATCTCACTGAACAAGTAAAAATAAAATAAATTAGGGCTAAAAAAATATACACATTAGAGGCACATATTATTCTTTGTACTATAGAAGACATTAAATGTTTAAAAGCAAATTCAATTTAAAAAGTTTAAAGAACTTTTGAGAAACTTTATTTTAGTGCTTATCTAGGAATCTAAATAATGTCAATCTTATGTAGGTGAATAAGATTAAGACATAACAAATTTAATATGTTGATACATTTTTATTGACACAATTGCCTTAGATTATAAAAATTAAAGAGATTTCCACAATGTTCTTATATTGTAATGAATTAATTGTTCATTAAATGTTTCCTCTTTAAATTGTCAATAGAAACTTAGTAGCTTTTATTTTTTACATATATATTCTCAAGCCGCCATTTCTATTATAAAATTTGTTTGTGCTTGGGAGTATAATATATGATACAAATAAGAGCGTTCCTTAAGTTTAAAAATAATATGATTAACTCTATAAAAATATATTGACTAGTATCCATTAAAACAGGATATAAATATAAAATGTGATATATATTTCATGAATAATAATGTAGGCATAAAAACAGACATTGCATAATAATATATAATGTTTAATAAATCTTTTTGACTTCATGAATTTCAAATTTTTAAATATTTCTTGTATCTTCTCCTTCAATCATGATTTATCTACAGCACATTTTTATATCCATAATGCCAAGGCACACAGATATCCCCTAGATGCTGCAAAAGGAAAGGAAGTGGATTCTCTACAATAGCCTCCAGAAAGAAATACCAACTTGCTGATACTTTAAGTTTTGTCCAATGAGATCCATGTTAGACTTCTGACTCCCAGAATTGTAGTTTGATAAATGTATGTTGTTCTAAGCACATTTTACAGTAAATTACATTAGTTATATATGATAAAATGGAGACAGTCACTGAAGGGTAAAATAGGAGAAAATTTCAGGCAGAGGAATGAAGCTATAAAGGGCCTCAATATATAAAAAGACTTGAACTGGATCAAATGTTTTCCAAATCTACAACTATTTTAAAATATAAAATTTACTTTTAAAATTTCCAATGACAAAACAAGTTTTTATGAATCTTTTAAGGTTTTTACTCTGAAGACTCCCTGATACTTTATTCTCTTTTAAAGGCCTCATTTACGTTTTTACTCATTTATTCAAGAATGTAGGCATTCCACAAATAAAGACATAGATATCACAAATTTGATTGATAAATGTTTCTTATGTATCCTCTGCTAGACAATATTTTCAAAAACAGGTATTTCTATCCTGTCTTTTAAGGCACATGCATTTGTAACTTCTCTATTTCTTTTTTCTTTGTGATGATTTTATTATTATTATTATTATTATTGCACTTTAAGTTCTGGAATATATGTGCAGAACGTGCAGATTTGTTATATAGGTTTGCACGTGCCATAGTGGTTTGCTGCACACATCAACTCATCATCTACATTAGATATTTCTCTTAATGCTATCCCTCCCCTACCCCTGCACCCCCTGACAGGCACCATTGTGTGATGTTCCCCTCCCTGTGCCCCCACTTTTGAGTGAGAACATGTTCAACTCCCACTTTTGAGTGAGAACATGCAGTGCTTGGTATTCTGTTCCTGTGTTAGCTTGCTGAGAATGATGGTTTCCAGCTTCATCCATGTCCCTGAAAAAAACAGGAACTCATCCATTTTCATGACTGCATAGTATTCCATGGCATACATGTGACACATTTTCTTTATCCCATTTTATCATTGATGGGCATTTGGATTGGTTCCAAGTCTTTGCTATTGTGAACAGTGCTGCAATGAACATATGTGTGCATGTGTCTTTATAGTAGAATGATTTATAATTCTTTGGGCATATACCCAGTAATGGGATTGCTGGGTCAGATGGAATTTCTGGTTCTAGATCCTTGAGGAATTTCCACACTGTCTTCCATAATGGTTGAACGAATTTACACTCCCACCAACAGTGTAAAAGTGTTCCAGTTTTTCCACATCCTCTCCAGCATCTGTTGTTTCTGACATTTTAATGATTGCCATTTTAACTGGTGTGAGATGGTATCTCATTGTGGTTTTGATTTGCAATTTCTCTAATGACCAGTGATGATGAGATTTTTTCCATATGTTTGTTGACCACATAAACGTCTTCTTCTGAGAAGTCTCTGTTCATATCCTTCACCCACTTTTTGAATTTTTTTTCAATTTGTTTAAGTTCCTTGTAGATTCTGGATATTAGCCCTTTCTCAGATGGATAGATCGCAAACATTTTCTCCCATTATTAAGGTTGCCTGTTCACTCTGATGATAGTTTCTTTTGCTGTGCAGAAGCTCTTTAGTTTAATTAGATCCTGTTGGTCAATTTTGGCTTTTGTTGCCATTGCTTTTGGTGTTTTAGGTTTAAGTCTTTAATCCATCTTGAGTTAATTTTTGTATAAGGTATAAGAAAGGGGTCCAATTACAGTTTTCTTCATATGGTTACCCAGTTTTCCAAACAGCATTAATTAAATAAGGAATCCTTTTCCCTGTGCTTGTTATTGTCAGGTTTGTCAAAGATTAGATGGTTGTTGATGTGTGGCATTATTTCTGAGGCCTCTGTTTTGTTCCACTGGTCTATATTTTTGTTTTGGTACCAGTACCATGCTGTTTTAGTTACTATAGCCCTGTAGTATAGTTTGAAGTCAGGTATGGTGATGCCTCCAGCTTTGTTTTTTGTCTGTTTGTTTGTTTTTGTTTTTTTTTGCCTAGGATTGTCTTGGCTATGTGGGTTCTTTTTTGGTTCCATATTAAATTTAAAGTAGTTCTTTTCTAATTCTGTGAAGAAAGTAAGTGGTAGCTTGACAGTGATAGCATTGAATCTATAAATTACTTTGGGCAATATGGTCAGTTTCACAATAGTAATTCTTCCTATCCATGAACATGGAATGTTTTTCCATTTATTTGTTTCCTCTCTTATTTCCTTGAGCAGTGGTTTGCAGTTCTCATTGAAGAAGTCCTTCACATCCCTTATAAGTTGTATTCCTAGGTATTTTATTCTCTTCGTAGCAATTGTGAATGGGAGTTCACTCATGATTGGGCTCTCTGTTTGTCTATTATTGTTGTATAGGAATGTTTGTGATTTTTGCACAATGATTTTGTATCCTGAGATTCTGCTACAGTTGCTTATCAGCTTAAGGAGATTTTGGGCTGAGACAATGGGGTTTTCTAAATATAAAATCATGTCATTTGCAAAGAGACAATTTGACTTCCTCTCTTCCTGTTTGAATACAACTTATTTCTTTTTCTTGCCTGATTGCCCTGGCCAGAACTTCCAATACTATGATGAATAGGAGTGGTAAGAGATGGCATCTTTGTCTTGTACTGGTTTTTAAAGGTAATGCTTTCAGCTTTTGCCCATTCTGTATGATATGCTACTGGCTGCAGAAGAAGGTGGGAAAGATCTAAAATCAACACCCTAACATCACAATTAAACTAGAGAAGCAAGAGCAAAAAAAAAAAAAAAAAAAAAAAATCAAAAGCTAGCAGAAGACAAGAAATAACAGATCAGAGCAGAACTGAAGGAGATAAGAGATGTGAAAAATGCTTCAAAACATCAATGAATCCAGGAGATGGTTTTTTGAAAAGATTAACAAAATAGAAAGGCCACTAGCCTGACTAATAAAGAAGAAAAGTGAGAAGAATCCAATAGACACAATAAGAAATGATAAAGGGGATATCACCACTGATCCCACAAAAATACAAGCTACCATCAGAGAATACTGTAAGCACTTCTATGCAAATAAACTAGAAAATCTAGAAGAAATGGATAAATTCTTGGACACATATACCCTCCCAATACCAAACCAGGAAGAAGTCAAATCCTGGAATAGACCAATAACAAGTTCTGAAATTGAGGCAGCAATTAACGGCCTACCAACCAAAAAATGCCCAGAACCAGACAGAGTCACAACTGAATTCTACCAGAGGAAAAAAGAGGAACTGGTACCCTTCCTTCTGAAACTATTCCAATCATTTTATGAGGCCAGCATCATCCTGATACCAAAATCTAGCAGAGAAACAACAAAAAAATGGAAATTTCAGGCCAATATCCCTGATGAACATGAATGCAAAAGTCCTCAATAAAATACTGTCAAACTGAATCCAGCAGCACATCAAAAAGCTTATCCACCACGATCAAGTCAGCTTAATCACTGGGATGCAAGGCTGGCTCATCATATGCAAATCATTAAGCATAATCCATCACATAAGCATAACCAATGATAAAAACCACATGATTATCTCAATAGATGCAGAAAAGGCCTTCAGTAACATTCATCACCCCCTTCATGCTAAAAAGTCTCAATAAATCAGGTATTGATGGAATGTATCTCAAAATAATAAGAGTTATTTATGACAAGCCCACAGTAACTTATCTTTGATTCATAAAGTGGCAATCTCAAATATCTCTTTTAAAGTGTAGACTAAAGATGTGTCAGTGTAACCTAAATGTTACATCCCTGGGATAAATGACTTTACTTCTTCTATTAGTTCCAAGATAATTGACAATGATGTTAATTGTCAAAGGCATGCACAAATAAGTTTACATTTCATTTTTGGGACATTGAGAGATGCAAAAGAAAAGACTAAGGCCTTGGAATATCATGAGATGGAAAGATAGATTACTGTTTATAAAGGCCCTCCATCTCAAGATCAAGGAATCCTTGTTACATGACAAATGACATAAAGTTTGGTTTTATATGGCAAGGATTTTCAAGAACATCTCAAAACAGATATCTTGAGGTAACTCAGAAGCTTTTCAACATTGAGAAGCTGTGAAGAGGAATTGAAGGCAGTGGAGGATACTGAAGTGTTATATAGTATTGGGATGCAAAGTTGAGAGTATGCTATCAGAAGAAACAACATAAAAAGCTGAAACTGGAATATGGGATGGAAACATAGCACCTAAGACTGATCTTTTACATTTTATACAGTGCAATAATAATGCCTAATTTCAAAATTATGTGAATGTATGACTTTCATTTACAAATTATTTTAAAAATTTTACTTTTAGGTATATTTACATTTCTAGCTATTTTTATCCCCTGAAACTGAAACTTCAGAGAAAGGATATCATCAATATTGTCCAAAAGAAAATATACGAAAACATAATATTCTTCGTGTTTGATATATGTAAAGTTGATTTAAAATAACTGGTGTGGCTATTTGTACACATATACTAACATATATTGATTGAACGGCGTCGTCTTTAAAATAATTTCCTGACAACATCATTTTTCTGCGTGACAGCAAAGATCATTTATGGCTTTTTCCTTTCTCTCTACTTTTCCTTGGTGTCACACTTTGTTCTTGCTTCCCATTTCTTGTCCTTACATTGCATTAATTGGTTTCTGTTTATTCTTGTATTCTCACTGATATATCAATAATGATATGGTCTTACCAAATAAACTTGACATAGACACAAAACAAAACAAAATATAACCAGCTGTTGTCATCATGTCTCTCTGCTGTGCACTTTTTAAGCTGAACTGCCTAGAAAAATTACTTGTAAACTTCCCCAACTGCTTTGCAATAAAACAAAAATTATCCTTATATAATAGAGAGATAGCAAAGTTTCATGCAGCACAAAATGTTGTTAGAGTCCATATCAAAACAGTGAATAATTAAGGTGCATATCTAATGTAAATTGTAAAATATATTTATACTATCAGTATCTTCATGTATCAATCTGTTTTTACAATGCTAATAAAGACATACCTGACACTAGGTTATTTATAAAGAAAAAAAGTTTAATGGACTCAGTTCCATGTGGCTGGGGATGCCTCAACCTCATGGTGGAAAGTAAAACTCACATTTTACATGGTGGCAAACAAGAGAATGAGAACCAAGCGAAAGGGGTTTCCCCTTAAAAAAAAAAAAAAAAAAAATTCTACCTTGAGAGACTTATTTACTACCAGGAGAACAGTATGGGGGAAACTGCCCCCAAGACTAAGTTATCTCTACTGGGTTCCTCTCACAATATGTGGGGATTATGGGAGCTACTATTCAAGATGAAATTTGGCTGAGGACACAGCCAAACCATATCACTCCATAACATCAGGAATATAGAATCAATTCAATTGAAATTAAACATGCCTAGTTTTCTATTTGTTTTTCAGAAGACTGTTAAAATCCAGATCTACTGAAGGATTCTTGGAGGCAGTTAATGGCAAGTGAAGAAAAGCTCCCCTGACTGTAATTCAGTGTCCCTAGTTTGTCTACTCTGGCAGTTGGACTAGGGAGCATGGTGTTTCACAGCAGGTGGGATTTTGAATGCTCAGTCAGCTAGTGACAGTGGGTAGAGCAGCAAAAACAGCCCCTTGGAGGTATACTTAATGTGACACAAGATGTGGTTGCAAGACCTGTAAATGTTGCAGATGAAGGATATAAACGTCAATTCATAGAGTGAAACCAAAATGAGTCGGAATAATGGGCTGAAGCAGTCACATTGAAATGTATTTTCACTTTTCCAATTTTGTTTGTGTTTCTGAAATTATATTCCTACTGTCTCTATTACACATGTACTTTTATCTATCACTTTTCTTCCAAGGAGTTTAGAATGCCGTGTCATCAATCATCAAAATAGACTTAGAAGACACAAAAAGTTATTGCTATTCCCCTTTTTCAGATTAAAAAAGGAAAATTGAAGGGGCAGCTGAATACTTTTTTCCCCTAGATAACTCCAAGAAGTCACTGGCAAAATCAAGAGGGATTTCAAGGTCTTTTGTGACCCATATCCACAAGTATAAGATGAAAGTGTGAGATAATAACACAAACAGAATTCAAGTAAGCTGTCAATGAAGTTCAGATTTCTCTTGCTCTTCTGCTGGGAACAAACAAAAAACAGATTTTGTTTATCAACGTGTGTTCATTTTGTGTTTATATGAATAATGTTCTTAAAATAGAAGGTGCTATAAATAAGTATATATGTTCATATATATACCTATATGTTTTTGACATAATTATACTTTTAACTGTTTTTTTCTCAGATATGCTATTTTCCCCCACATATTTCCATTCTAGATCTTTTTGAATATTCACTATACTGTGTTCACAATTAAGTTGTAAAATTCTGTTATATCTCATATTCTATTCTACTGATTATAAAATTACAGGACACTTTTACAATATTTGGAAATATACAAAGGCTCACTATGTGAGTCTACAGATACCACTGCCTTTGAAATGAAGTGACCCTTTTTCCTATTTATCTATGTATTTTCTTACAAAATGAAATTATTGGACTTCAGGATTCAGAGGAAAGGTGTAAAGCTCTCATGAGTGTTACTGTCAGGTTTATTAAGAAAAATGCTTCTCATTGGTTTCAAAGAACATCTTTATTTCTACTTTCATTTCGTTATGTACCCAGTAGTCATTCAGGAGCAGGTTGTTCAGTTTCCATGTAGTTGAGCGGTTTTGATTGAGTTTCTTAGTCCTGAGTTCTAGTTTGATTGCACTGTGGTCAGAGAGACAGTTTGTTATAATTTCTGTTCTTTTACATTTGCTGAGGAGTGCTTTACTTCCAATTATGTGGTCAATTTTGGAATAAGTGTGATGTGGTGCTGAGAAGAATGTATATTCTGTTGACTTGGGGTGGAGAGTTCTATAGATGTCTATTAGGTCCGCTTGGTGCAGAGATGAGTTCAATTCCTGGATATCCTTGTTAACTTTCTGTCTCGTTGATCTGTCTAATGTTGACAGTGGAGTGTAGAAGTCTCCCGTTACTATTGTATGGGAGTCTAAGTCTCTTTGTAAGTCTCTAAGGACTTGCTTTATGAATCTGGGTGCTCCTGTATTGGGTGCATATATATTTAGGATAGTTAGCTCTTCCTGTTGAATTGATCCCTTTACCATTATGTAATGGCCTTCTTTGTCTCTTTTGATCTTTGATGGTTTAAAGTCTGTTTTATCAGAGACTAGGATTGCAACCCCTGCTTTTTTTTGTTCTCCATTTGCTTGGTAGATCTTCCTCCATCCTTTTATTTTGAGCCTATGTATGTCTCTGCATGTGAGATGGGTCTCCTGAAGACAGCAGACTGATGGGTCTTGACTCTTTATCCAGTTTGCCAGTCTGTGTCTTTTAATTGGAGCATTTAGTCCATTTACATTTAAGGTTAATATTGTTATGTGTGATCTTGATCCTGCCATGATGATATTAACTGGTTATTTTGCTCATTAGTTGATGCAGTTTCTTCCTAGGCTCGATGGTCTTTACATTTTGGCATGTTTTTGCAGTGGCTGGTACCGGTTGTTCCTTTCCATGTTTAGGGCTTCCTTCAGGGTCTCTTGTAAGGCAGGCCTGGTGG
Organism: Piliocolobus tephrosceles; assembly: GCF_002776525.5. NCBI lineage: Eukaryota > Metazoa > Chordata > Mammalia > Primates > Cercopithecidae > Piliocolobus > Piliocolobus tephrosceles. The sequence goes on from NC_045437.1 coordinate 29,192,115, forward strand.
TGACAAAATCTCTAAGCATTTGCTTATCTGTAAAGAATTTTATTTCTCCTTCACTTATGAAACTTAGTTTGGCTGGATATGAAATTCTGGGTTTAAAATTCTTTTCTTTAAGAACGTTGAATATTGGCCCCCACTCTCTTCTGGCTTGTAGAGTTTCTGCCGAGAGATCTGCTGTCAGTCTGATGGGCTTCCCTTTGTGGGTAACCCGACCTTTCTCTCTGGCTGCCCTTAAGATTTTTTCCTTCATTTCAACTTTGGTGAATCTGGCAATTATGTGTCTTGGAGTTGCTCTTCTGGAGGAGTATCTTTGTGGCGTTCTCTGTATTTCCTGAATTTGAATGTTGGCCTGCCCTGCTAGGTTGGGGAAGTTCTCCTGGATGATATCCTGTAGAGTGTTTTCCAATTTGGTGCCATTTTCCCCCTCACTTTCAGGCACCCCAATCAGACGTAGATTTGGTCTTTTGACATAATCCCATACTTCTTGCAGGCTTTGTTCATTTCTTTTTCTTCTTTTTTCTTTTGGTTTCTCTTCTCGCTTCATTTCATTCATTTGATCCTCCATCACTGATACTCTTTCTTCCAGTTGATCGAGTCGGTTACTGAAGCTTGTGCATTTGTCACGTATTTCTCGTGTCATGGTTTTCATCTCTGTCATTTCATTTATGACCTTCTCTGCATTAATTAGTCTAGCTGTCAATTCTTCCACTCTTTTTTCAAGATTTTTAGTTTCTTTGCGCTCACAAAGATACAACATACCAGAATCTCTGGGACACATTCAAAGCAGTGTGTAGAGGGAAATTTATAGCACTAAGTGCCCACAAGAGAAAGCAGGAAAGATCTAAAATTGACACTCTAACATCACAATTAAAAGAACTACAGAGGCAAGAGCAAACACATTCAAAAGCTAGCAGAAGGCAAGAAATAACTAAGATCAGAGCAGAACTGAAGGAGATAGAGACACAAAAATCCCTCCAAAAAATCAATGAATCCAGGAGTTGGTTTTTTGAAAAGATCAACAAAATTGACAGACCGCTAGCAAGGCTAATAAAGAAGAAAAGAGAGAGGAATCAAATAGACGCAATAAAAAATGATAAAGGGGATATCACCACCGACCCCACAGAAATACAAACTACCATCAGAGAATACTATAAACACCTCTACGCAAATCAACTAGAAAATCTAGAAGCAATGGATAATTTCCTGGACACGTACACTCTTCCAAGACTAAACCAGGAAGAAGTTGAATCCCTGAATAGACCAATAGCAGCCTCTGAAATTGAGGCAACAATTAATAGCCTGCCCACCAAAAAAAGCCCAGGACCAGATGGATTCACAGCTGAATTCTACCAGAGGTACAAGGAGGAGCTGGTACCATTCCTTCTGAAACTATTCCAATCAATAGAAAAAGAGGGAATCCTCCCTAACTCATTTTATGAGGCCAGCATCATCCTGATACCAAAGCCTGGCAGAGACACAACAAAAAAAGAGAATTTTAGACCAATATCCCTGATGAACATCGATGCAAAAATCCTCAATAAAATACTGGCAAACCGGATTCAGCAGCACATCAAAAAGCTTATCCACCATGATCAAGTGGGCTTCATCCCTGGGATGCAAGGCTGGTTCAACATTCGCAAATCAATCAACGTAATCCAGCATATCAACAGAAGCAAAGACAAGAACCACATGATTATCTCAATAGATGCAGAAAAGGCATTTGACAAAATTCAACAGCCCTTCATGCTAAAAACGCTCAACAAATTCGGTATTGATGGAACGTACCTCAAAATAATAAGAGCTATTTATGACAAACCCACAGCTAATATCATACTGAATGGGCAAAAACTGGAAAAGTTCCCTTTGAAAACTGGCACAAGACAGGGATGCCCTCTCTCACCACTCCTATTCAACATAGTGTTGGAAGTTCTGGCTAGGGCAATCAGGCAAGAGAAAGAAATCAAGGGTATTCAGTTAGGAAAAGAGGAAGTCAAATTGTCCCTGTTTGCAGATGACATGATGGTATATTTAGAAAACCCCATCATTTCAGCCCAAAATATCCTTAAGCTGATAAGCAACTTCAGCAAATTCTCAGGATACAAAACCAACTGAGAGACTTTCTTCATTTGATCATGCTGTGTAACCTACCAAGGATCAAGGGCTTCTCCTTGCTAAGGTCTCCATCTCCCAATCTTTGGTTTAGATCTCAAAATCTGATTGCCAAGAATACCCCATGGAAATTTGTTGGCTTCCAATAAAGAGAGAGAGTCTCCTATTTCTATGAGGACAGTGAGCAATCTTCAGCTCATTAACTTCATCTCCAAGTAAAGAGGTGGGTTGGAGTATCATCTTAAATTTTTTTGCTGAAATCTTTTGCCAGTCCTAACTTCTTTTGCTTCTGCAATTGCTTTTTCTTTTTTGACTGTTTGGTTTTGGTTTTCCTTCTTTTGGATTTGATCAACTTTTAATGTCCTATAGTGTATGAATGTGGAATTTCCACTCCACATACAAAAATGAACTTACTTCCAGGGCATCCTCAGGCAGTGGAGAATCTCATGAGGGTGTCTCAGAGGAAGCTCCTGCAATGTGTAGTAGCCCTAGCCAAGTTCCTTTCTTGGAAGAACAGATGAGTCTGTTTTCCTTTATTTTATTCACTTTGCTAAAACATTAAAACAATATTGCAGAATGTCAGCACATAACCATTAAAAAAACAAAAATCACACATTATTAAATTCAAATTTCCAAAATGATTTGTGTGATAAATTAGGCACTCTTGTCAAATATCATAAGACTGAGCCATGACCAAAACTAGTGACCTGGACAACTTAGCTGACCAGTTGTCTTGTATAATGGTATGAAAGGAAAAACAAAAGACTGCTGAAGTTATGCACTTACAGTTGCAACAGCTGACCTCTCAAAACTTCCAGGCTAATAAGAAAATTAGGTTCAACGGCCCTGAGAGTTTTCTCCTGCAAGAAACCAGGGTATTTTGAAATAAATTTCAACAAACTGATATTGAAACAGGTTGATAAGCTCAAATTAAACTAGGGCTTCTCTGAGGAAATAAGTGGTTTTCATGTCTCCTAATACTCTGCTTTAACCACTTTGGAGAAATTAACAAAATAACAAATAATAGCTCTCATCAGCCCTTATAGTCAAGGGAACTATTCTATCAGTTATAAATCCCACCTTATCTGAAAAGCCTGTTCCTCAGAATAATGAAAGGTTAATACAGTGGGTCTACCTAATAAACCTATTATTTGTTTTAAATCTAAACCTTTGCCCTACTGGTCCATTGAGTTTGGCCTTCCTCCTATAGGATGTGAATGTGATACGCTCAGCCAATCTGGTGTATTCCTGGTTGGCCCCGAAGCCCCAGTTAACCTTCTGTGTCAATATTTCCTCATTATCCATAATACTCACATCTATTTTTCCCCAAAGGGGAAATATTTTTAGAATTCAAACAATGGGATTGGGGGAAGCAAAGAAAATGTCCCATGTTGGCATTAGTGGCATAAGAATGCCCTCATGTGATTGGGAAAATAAATGGAAAAACAGTAATGCAATAAAGAGAAGGAGACTATAAGAATCCTTTTAAACTCTCTATTTTTTTCTGTTAACCCCAAATATTGAGCAATTAGTTGAAGTTGCTCCTTCCTAGGTTTGATCTACCCCAGTTGTGAAGATAACCCACTCTGCCATTTTAATTCCTTAAAATGAAAAGAAAGCTATCAGGAAGTTATCAGGATACATGGTGGCAGACACTCCTAGGGATAATTGTTCTCAGATATGGGGAATACACTAACAGAAATATGATAAAAAATCTGTCAGCCACAATAGGACAGGTAACTTAATATACTCCAAAGAGCATTGCAGTACAACGAATGTCTCTGAATTCCTTGGATCAAATAGTGCTGAATGAAAGAGTTGCTGTAGACTTTCTCCTAACCAAACCAGGAAGTATCTGTGCAGTTGATCACACCATCAGCTTCACTCTTATCACCATTTCAGGTGAACTAGAGACTCATATTGACATAATTACCAAGTGAGCTAAGTGGTTACAAGAGGTACAAAATATTCAACTTCTTAATGTGCTATACTCTTGTCTTTCTATGGAAGTAGAAAATTTCTTTCATTCTGCAACTCAAACCTTTGTTATAATCATAGCTTCTGTCCCACTTATTATCAATGAAATCGCTTATGTTACAAATAACCAACTGCTATATGTCATCTGCTAAGACTAAAATTATGGTTGCACAGTGTACAGAACAGAAAGATAGACTGAACCCATTAGCCTAGATACAGTTCCATTTTATACTTCTAGAAAGCCCAATTTGGCTCAGGCCTAGATTAATCTCATTATCATTCACATTTTTGCCTCCAACATGAGACATGACTTTCCGGGAATGAGCCTTCTCAGAACCAAGGGCCAAAAAGGACTTTTAAGTGTGATCGTCTATGTTCTTTAAAGAGAAATCTCAATCTAAAGGAGAAAATGTGAAAATAAGTGAACAGAGAAGCTGATCAGCACAGGCCCCTTCTAAATTCCTGTTCTGATCCAGGAATATGTGTTCATGCTAAAACCCATAGAATATAGAACACCAAAAGCAAACCCAAATGCAAGCTATGAACTTAAGACAATAATGACATGTCAGTGTAGGTTCACTGACTATAAAAATGTACTACTCAGGTGCACGATGTTGACAGTGGGAGAGGCTGTACATGTATGGAGGCAAGGAGTATATGGTAACTTTCTGTATTTTTGCATAAAATTGGTGTAAACATAAAATACTCTAAAAAATAAAAGTATCATATATAATATGTATAAAATAATATATACAATGGAATAAAAATATATAATATAGCACACACGTGCATGTGTGTGTGAGTGTGCATGTGTGTGTGTGGATCTGTGTGTATACACCATTTTATATATCCATTTATGTATGCATGAACACTTAGGTGGATCCCATATTTTGGCTGTTTTGAATAATGGCACAGTGAACATGGAAATATAGATATCTTTTCAGCATACTGATTTTATTTCCTCTGGATATATAGCCAATAGTAGAATTCCTGGATTATATGGTAGCTATATTTTTAAGTTTTTGAGGAACACCCATATTATTTTTCATAATGGCTGTATTAATTTACATGCTCATGAATAGTGCTCAAGTTTTCCCTTTTCTCCACATCCTCACCAAGACATGTTTCCTTTCATCTTTTTGTTGATAACCATTCTATCAGGTATGAAATGATATCTCACTGTGGTTTTAATTTGCATTTTTCTGATTCGTGGTTTGAAGCATTGTTTTATATACCCATTGGCCATTTGTATATCTTCTTTAGAGTAATTTCTATTTAGATGCTTTGCAAATTTTGTAATGGGGTTATTTGTTTTCTTAGCATCAAGTTGTTTGAGTTCCTTATATATTTTGGATATTAACCCTTATCAGATATGTGGTTAGCAAATATTTTTTCTCATTCCATAGGGTGTATCTTCACTTTGTTAATTGTCAGAAAAAGACAATTCTGTAATTTGTGAAAAAATGAATGAACTCGAAAGACATTATGTTAAGTGAAATCAACCAGGCATAGAAAGACAACTACTGCATGGTCTTATTTATATGTGGAATATTAAAAGGTGAACTCATAGACATAGAAAGTAAAATGGTGGCTACCAGGAGCTGGGACAAAGGGAGGAGTGGTGAGATGTTGGTTAAAGAATAAGAGATTTTACTTAGAGTAATGTTCAAGAGATCCATTTACGGCATGGCAACTACAGCTAATAACAATGTATTGCATTCTCAAAAGTTACTAATTGAGTAGATTTAAATATTTTCACTGTTAAAAAATGTTTGAGGTAAAGAATATGTTAATCAACTCTAGTCATTTCACAATGTATACATATTTTGAAATATGTATTACACAATAAATATGTGTATTTTTTATTTTTCTATTACGATTTAATTAAAAATAAATTCTATTGACAGGCATAGAGCCAGCAAAACAATATATTTATTATAGTACTTCAAAAATAGAATATTTAGATATAAATCTACAAATACTTGTGCAGAATCTGTATGTTGAGAACTATAAAACACTAAGGCAAAATATCAATGAAAATCTAAGTAAATGTAGAGACATAGCATACTTGTAGATAGGAAGACTCTATATTTTTAAGATGCTCAAGCTTCACTTCTCAATTGCATCTATAAATTCCATGCAATACAAATAAAAACCCAGCAAGCTCTTTTTGTATCACCATTTACAAGTGGATTCTAAAATGTATATGGAAAGGCAAAGAAATTAGAATTTCCAAGGCTATTCTGAAAAAGTTTACCATAAAGTTGCATTAGACAGATTGTTGCATTAGCTAACATATTAGTTCATAGGAACAAAATAGCCCAGAAAAAGAACACAGGAATACACTGAACTAACACTTGAAAAAAAAAGTATAAAGAAAATTGAAGGAAAACAAATATATTTGCAATAAATATACTAGAACAATTGGATATCCATGTGGTGGAAACAAAAAAACTTGACTATATACCTCATACCTTACACAAAAATCAGCCGAAATTAATCTTAGTTCTTAATGCATAAACTAAGACTGTAAAACTTCTAGAACAAAACATTGAATAAAATCTGTATGGGTTTGGCAACATATGACACTACCATCATGCTTCATAGAAGAAAAATTGGATAAATTGGATTTTACTGGAATAAAAACCTTTGTTATTTAAATAGCATTAAGGAAATAAAATGGCAAACCACAAAACAGAAGAAAATATGTATTTTTCATATATTTGGAAAAAGACACATCTAGAATATAAAACAGTACTAAAAATTCAACAAAATTTAACTGCTTATTTTAACTCTGTTTAAAATGAGCAGAATAGGCTGGACATGGTGATTCATCCCTGTAATCTCAGCTCTTTGGGAGGCCAAGGCAGGATGTTCGCTTGAAGCCAAGAGTTTGAGACCAGCCTGAGCAATACAGAAAGACCCTGTGTTGTGTTGTTTTGTTTAAACACACACACACACACACACACACACGTAAGAAGTAGTCAGGCATGGTAGTACATACCTGTAGTCCTAGCTTCTCAAGAGGCTGAGGCAAGAGAATTGCTTGAGCCCAGGAGTTCGAGGCTGCCATGAGCTATGATCATGCCACTTTACTCCAACTTGGGTGGCAGACAGAGATCTTGTCTGGGGGGAAGAAAACCAGAACACAATATGAACAGACGATTGAACTCACCACATGAGATATTCAAATGACACATAATAATGTTAAAATATGCTCAACACATTAGCCATTGGGGAAATGCAAAATAGATATAGAAAGAAAAGCTACTGCATACCTATTAGCGTGACCATAAAAAATTGGTTTATTGGTCAGAATTCTTCAGAGTAAAAGAACCAACAGGATGGGTAGATGAATGACAGATAGCTAGGTGATAGATAGGTAGGTAGGTAGGTAGGTAGATAGATAGATAGATAGATAGATAGATAGATAGATAGACAGACACACAAGAGGGGATATATTAACAGATTTGGTTCATGCAACTATGGCAGCTTTGAAGTCCCACAACAGATCATCTTAAATCTGGAGGCCTTGTGATGTCAGTAGCATGGTTCAGTCCAACCCTGAAGGCATCAGAACCAGAGAAGCTGAAGATGTAACTCTAAGACTGAGGCCCAATGCTGCTAGTATAAGTCCTGAAGTCAAAGAGGTGGAGAGCATGGAATTCTAATGTCTAAAGGTGTGAGTAAAAGTATGTCCTCGCTCCAGGAAAGAGAGAGACAATTGCTTTTCTTCTGCCTTTTTCATTCTCTAAGGATCCATAGCTTATTGGGTGATGCCCTCCCACATTGAGAGCAGATCTCCTCACTCCCTCCACCCACTCACACCAATCTCCTCTGGAAACACCCTCACAGACAAATGCAGAATTGATTCTTTACCAGTTCTCTGGATATTTCTTAATCCAGTCAGGTTGATACCTAAAATAAGTCACCCAGATGACAATATGAAATGAATTGCAGAGTAAAAGAAACTCTCACCCATCATAATAAATAAATGATTGTATTAATAAATTATGGGGGAAATTACTTTTCTTTACAGAAAATATTTGATGAGAAAAACTGAAAATTGACAGTACACCACAGTCATACTGCTGCTGGCATGATAAATGAATAGTCCAAAAGTTAGAGAATCTTTAAGGAGAAACAACATATTTTCATAGTCTCAAAATATAGTTTTCAAGGTATTTTTTAATTGTCATGGTTGTTTTGACATACATCAACAAATTATTTGATACTGGTTTCACCAGGATAACCCACACTGTTGAGGAGCATTGAACTTTGTCACTTGTTTTTAATAAGTAGAAAGGTAAAAATAGTAACTCTGCAGTGGAGAAATCCGATAGACATCACCTTAACCAAGTGTTGAAGACAAAGTAGCCAATAATGTTACGTTGACACCATGTAACCCCTGATATGATGCAATGAGAAAGGAGGTAATCTTTGTGATATTCTTCCCAAAAAGCCATACTTCCCTAAAACACTTACCCAGTGCTATTCAGAAGTGTCAAGGTGTGAACAAAGAAAAAATCTCAAGAAATTGTAACATATTAGAGAAGACTACAGAAACATGATGGCTAAAAGTGACGTTGTCTTCTCAATTGAACCTAAGAGCAACATATAGTAGAAAAAACCAGTAAAATCAAAATTGTGGGACTTTTGTGTAGAGTACGTGAAAAATAATTTATTAGTTTTGGTAACTGTACCATCACTATATAAGCTGTGAGAAAGTCATATGGGAACACTCTTAGCTATTTATTCAACTATTCTCTAAATCTAAAATTATCTCAATAAACACATTTTTAAAATAAAATTATTGTGTTCTTTCTCCTTTATAGCTTTCATTCTTCATTATTATCATATTGCTACCACTTTCTATGATATTAAATATTCTTCTACAAAATTAATTTTTAGAAGCATTGAATTATCATCATATAAAGTTAATATAACATAATAAACAATTTCTATTTTGTTAAAAACACAAGTTTACTTTTATGCTTTTATAAATAATGTTATGGAGATTGTAATAATATTTCAGTTCCCATTGTATGAAAACTTACCATTAAAATATCTCATAATGCTGCTTTGTAACATTTTGATATATTATGTTCTGCAGACCAAAAAAACAACAAAAAATAAATAAAATATCAAACTTACATATATATTAATAGAGCTCAATACTTAATTTTAGCAAGCTAACAAAAAAACCTGAACTATTAGCAGAGAAAATCTGATTAAGCAATAAAGCATCTGAAGTAAAGGGGAAAATTCTCAAAGAAAAGATTGTACAGTTATAAAATAAACAAACACATGTTCTGAGTTTCTTTTGATAATGAATTATTCAAAAGAGTAATAAAAATGCTAGCCACTGCCACCACCAGCAAATATGCACATTATCCAGGGATCTGGGAACTAATTTGCCTTGCCAGCTGCCATTGGAGTCCACATCCACTATTCAAAGGATGGATAACAGAACTGCACAACCTACTGCCACCACTACAAATGCCCATGCACATTGGCCAGTGCCTGAAGATTGAGGTGCCCCACCTACCACAGCCAGCATTCGCAAGCACCATCCATGGGTCTAAGAACAGATTAACACTCCTCAATGCTGCCGCTATCAGCACCTGTGCATGTCAATTCAGGGTCTTAGGGCAAGTCTACTGTAACCTCCACTAACAACCATTGCCAAAGCCACTGTGGAACTCATATACATCACTAGTAATGACTACAGTTGAATAAATCATAAAATAACTGAACTACTGCAACTATCCACATCAAAGCCAAAGTGTCATACAAATTAACTACAGAAACATCCATAGAAAGACATCTTTCTCCAAGTCAATACATAAAATTGGAAGAAGTGATTATTATTATGTGCAGATAACAACATAAGGACAAAAATAAAATAAAATAAAAAGCAAGGAAGTATGACATTCCAGAGAGAGAAAAAAAAAAAAAAAACTATCTAATAATAAATCCACAGCAAAAGAAAATGTATTAAGTGCCTGAAGAAGAATTCAGACGAATGATGTTAAATAAACTCAGTGAGCTACAAGAGAACACATATAAACCATGCCAATAAATAAAGGAAAACAATTATGATATGAAAGAAATTCAACAAAGAGAAAGACATCATATAAAGAACCAAACGGAAATTCCGGAAGTGAATAATTTAATCATATAAATAAAAAATGCAACTGAAAGTTTCAAAAGTAGACTAGATCAAGAGGAAGAAATAATTTCTGACCTCGAAAATAGGGCTTTGGAAATAACCCAATCAGATCAGAACAAAAACAAAAGAAAGGAAGAAAATATGAAAAATGAAGCAAAAATAATTTAGAACACATATGTTACATATAGGAAATCATAAAGAGACCAAATATTTGAATTTTGGGAGTTCTGAGTGAAGAAATGAAAAAGTTATAGAAAACTTATTTAACAAAATAACAACGTAAAACTTTCCAAATCTCATAAGACATATTGTCATTAAGATACATTAAACCCAGAAAATATCCAAATAAAGTCAGTCCATAAAAATCTTCTCTGAAGTACCAAAAATGCCTTTTCCAATGAACATTACAGGTATCAAAGACAAAGAGAGAATTCTAAAAATAATATCACACAAAATGGACTCTTTATCAGACTAACAGTGGATTTCTCAGCAAGAACCTCACAGCTCAGGAGACAATGGGATGATGTTTTCAAAGTTCTGAAAGAAAAACAGTGTCAACCAACACTACTGTACTCAGCAAACCTATCCTTAATAAATGAAGAAGAAATAAAGTATTCATAAGAAAGAAAACAGGCAATTCATCAAACTAGACTGGTTCTACAAGAGATGTTTAATAAGGGAGTCATCATCTGAAAGCAAAAAAACAATATCTGCAATTATGAAAAAACATAAAAATATAAAATTTACTGAAAAAGAAGATAATATGACTGAGAAAAAAGGGAGTCACACATTGCTACTACAAAAGTTCTGCAAATTGTCTGTAAACAATAAAAAGAAATAAATCACATACCAAACAATACAAAAATGATTAATAAAATGACAGGAGTAAGTCCATCCCTATGAATAACAACCTTGAATGTAAATGCTTTGAATATTCCAATTTAGAGATGCATGTTGGTTTAATGGATTAAAAATCAAGACCCCAAAATATGCTGCCTACAAAAAACTCACTTCTCCTGTAAAGATGCACATAAACTTGAAAGTGAAGGGATAAAATTTAGGAATCCACACAAACAGAAACCAAAATTGTGCAGGAGTGACCATGCTTATAAACAAAAAAAAAGTAAACTTTAAACAAAAACATGAAAAGAGATAAAGATGGTCTTTATATAATGATAAAGAGATAAATTCACCAAGTGAATGTGAATATATATGCATTCAACACTAGAAGACCAAATATATAAAGAAAACATGTCTGGAGACAATGAGAGTGATAAACTTCAATACAGTAATAGTAGGGCACTTTACTACCCCACTTTCAGCATTAGACAGATCATATAAACAAAAAGTCAACAAAGGAACATAGAATTTAAACTGTGTTACAAAAACAATGGACCTAACAAATAGTTACATAACATTTTACCCAATAGTTGCAGAGTACATTTTCTTCTCTTCAGGACATAGAACATGCTCTGGGATACATCATATGTTATGAAACAAAACAAGCCAACATATTTATAAAAAGCCAAAATCATACCCAAACTATTTTTCACAAAAATGAAATAAATTTAGAATTAATAATAAGTGGAACTTTGGAAACCGTACAATTACATACAGACTCCTGAACAACCACTGGGTCCATGAATAAATTAAGAAGATAATTTAAAAATTTTTTTGAACCAAATGAAAATGGAAACACAAAATCTCAAAATCTATGACCACAGATGCAAAAATCCTCAACACAATACTACTAAACCAAATTAAGCAGCATATCCAAAAGATAATACACTCTGATCAAGTGGAATTTATCCCATAAATATGAGGATAGTTCAAGATATGCATATTAATAAATTTAATACATGACATCAGTAGAATGAAGCACAAATACCATATGATCATCTCAGCTGTATTAAAATAGAAAGATTCTTCACAGTTAAAGAAACTATTAATAGAGTTGAGACAACTGTAGAATGGGAGAAAATATTTGCAAACTATTCATTTCAAATAGAACTAATATCAAGAAAATAAGAGAAGACTAAATAAGTCAAAAGCAATCATTCAATCAATAAACAAAAAAAAATCCCATTAAAAAGTGAGCAAAGATTTAATTAGATATTTCTCAAAAGGAAACATAAAAATAACCAACAGGCATATAAAACGGCTCAACATCACTCCTCATTAGGAAAATACAAATCAATAACACAAGTAATGAGGGCAGAAACAGTAAATCAATGATATAACACCTTAACTGAGTTAAAATAGCTATTATCAAAAAGTTCAAAAAAAAAAAAAAAAAACGAATGCTGGAAAGACTGAGAAGAAAGAGAACTATACATTGTGGTGAGAATGTAAATGAATACAGTCATTTTGAAAAGCAGTTTAGAAGTTTCTCAAAAAACTAAATATAGAACTATCATACCATCCAGCAATACCACTATTGCGTATTTTTCCAAAGAAAAGGAAACCAATATATCAAAGGGATACCTACACCTAATGTTAATTGCAGCGTTATTCACAGTAGACAAGATATGGAATCAACCTATGCCCATCAATAAGTGAACAAGTAAATAAAATGTGCTACACATGTGTAATGGAAAAAAATTCCACAAAAAAAAAAAAAAAAAAAAAAAAAAAAACTAAATGCAGTAATTTGCAGTGGCATGGATAGAACTGGAAGTCATTACGTTTACTGAAATAAGCTAGGCACATACTGTTGGGTAAGTATCACTTGTTCTCACTTATATGTAGGAAGTGAAAAATTTAATCTTATGGAAATAGAGAGTAGAATTATGATTATCAGAGGCTGGGAATGGTGGGAATGGGGTGGGGGGAAGAGAATAAGAGTGGTTGTTTAATGGGTACAAACATACAGTTAGATAGAAGAAATAAGTTCTAGTGTTCAGTACCACAGTAAAGTGACCATAATTAATAGTAATTCATTGCATACTTCAAAATAATTAAATGAGAGAAATTGAAATATTTCTAACACAAATAAATGTTTGAGTTGATAGATATCCTAAATACCCTACTTAATCATTATATACTGTATGCATGTATCGAAATGTCACATGTACTCTATAAATATGTACAATTATAATGTATCAATAAACAATTTAAAAAAGAATACAGGAGACTTGCCTCAAATAAAAAATAAAATATGAAGAATAAATAATGAGGACAGAAACAAATAGGTGAGGCAAATGATTACTATCTGCATTTCATTTGCATTATATTTCAGCAAAGTAAACATAATAAAAATGTAGATCATAAACCAATAAATTAATAAATAAATATAAATTATTGTAACTATAGTAGGCTTAAAAAAGGTACTCCCAGAAAATATTAATGTCTTGATCTTTGGAACCTGCGAATAGTCTCTTGTTTTTTGTTTACAGGTGGATATTTGCAGATGTGATTAACCTAAAGACATTGAGATGAGTCTTATTCTGAATTATCTAGATGAATCCTAAATGACCTCAGAGGTACTAGTACAAGAAAGGGAAAGGGAGATGTAACACACAGGAAGAAGACCATGTAAAGATGAACAGAGGCATTTGAAAATGCTGGCCTTGAAGATTAGAGTGATGAGGCCAAAACTAATTTGCATCAAAAACAAAAATTGACATGTGGGATCTAATCTAACTTAAGAGCTTTGCAAATCAAAAGAAACTATCAACAGAGCAAACAGACAATCTACAGAATTGGAGAAAATAGTTGTAAATTTTACATCTGACAAAAGACTAATATTCATCATGTATCAGGAACTTATAAGACTTACAAGAAGAAAGCAAATAATTCCATTAAAGAGTAGTCAAATAAAATAAACAGACACTCTTTTAAGGGAGACATAAAAGTGGCCAAAAATATGAAAAAATGCTCAGCATCAGTAATCATCAGATAAATGCCAATCAAAACCACAATGACATACACCTCATACCAGTCAGCTTGGCTATTATTAAAAAGTCAAATAAATAAATAAATAAATAAATAAATAAAATCAATGGATGTTGGCAAGGCTACAGAGAACGGGGAATGCTTATACACTTCCGGTGAGAATGTAAGTTGGCCCAGTTACTGTGGAAAGAAGTTAGGTGATTTCTCAAAGAACCTAAAACAGAACTAACTACCATTCGGTCCAGCAATCCCAGTACTGGGTATATATCCAAAAGAAAATTAATTGTACCAAAAGACACATACATGTGTATATTCATCATAGCACTATTCATAATAGTGAAGACATGGAATCAACCTCGATACCCATCAATGGAGGATTGAATTAAGAAAATGTGGTACATATACAGCATGAAATACTGTGTAACCACAAAAAAGAACAAAATCATGTTCTTTACAGTAACATGGATGCACCCGTAGGTCAGTATGCTAAGTGAATCGGTGCAGATAAAGAAAATTAAATACCACCTGTTGTCACTTAGAAGTGTGAATTAAACATTGGGTACTCATGAACATAAAGATGGCAACAATAAACACTAGGTACAAACAGAATAGAGAGGGAAGGAAAGAGGAAATTGTGGAAAAAAATAACGTGATTACTATTCTTAGTAGGTGGGTGATGGGATTATTTGTACTCCAAACCTTAGCATCACACAATATACCCAGGTAATAAACTTGCATGTGTACCCCCTGAATCTAAGATAAAATCTGAAATGAAAAAATAAAAATAAATTAAATACGCGGGGAAACACCAGAAACTGGAAAAGGCAAGGAATGAATTCTTTGCTAGAGCTTCTGGCTAAGAATAATTTCATATTTCTGCTTATTAGAATTTAAGAGAATAAATTTCAACTGCTTTAATCCACCAAGTTTTGTTACAGCATCTACAGGGAACTATACACTTACATATTCTAAACAGTAAAAATATGGTTTGTAAGAATTAATTGAAATGAATAGTAAAATCTAGTTAACTAAAAAATTAAACATTTATTTTCAGTTCTGAGCATATAAATTTTTGAAGAATATATTTATTGAATAAATATATCAATAACTAAAAATATAAACAAAAGGCAAATATAAAAGCAGGTAATTCTAGATTACAAAAAAAGATCATTGTAACCATAAAATGTGTATATGTTTGAGTTATTTACTTAAAATTTAAAATTTAAAATCTATTAAGAAAAATAAAGATACAGATATCATATAGACACAGGGCAATACCAGTAAGTATAAATATATTATATCAAGAAAGAAACTCCAAACAAAATAGAAATAGCAGGTAGAAATGGGTAGATACTAAAATAGAAAAACAGCAATCACACAGTAAAGACAGGATAATTCATTCAGATCTTTAAGGAGAGGATTACTTAAAATGGGCTAAATTTTTTGGAGATGGAAATGTTGTGGTTGTATTATATTAGTTAAAACTCTTTTGGTCTATGTGTAACTGTACGCACGTTTTTTGCTAGAAATGGTCCAGAAAAAAAAAAAAAAGAAAGAAAAAGAAAAAACTCATACCAATCGTTCCTATAATCAGGAAGTCAAAATCCTGAATATAACTTTGCCCAATATTTGTCAGCATATCAAAATATTAGCACTTATGGTCAATGAAATACTCATTAGAGAAAGGAATGGTTTAGTGTGGTAAAATACCATACCATATATCATACTGTTCCCGATATTTTATCTATATAGAGCATCAAAAAGTAATATTGGTCATTCCTACCATAATAATTCACTTATGAGTCATTTGGGAGTTATTTTTTGAAACATCGGTGCAAGAGCCCTGTGAGGGCACTGATGATAGCATCTCTTAGGAAGACAGGCTGAAATGGGACATTTATATTTTAGGATATTAATAAAAAGAAAAAAATAGATTTTCAAAGAAACTCTAAAGGGCACAATGTTCTTTCTATAATAAGTTCAAATGGAAACAATAAGTATGAAAAACACCAGGATTATTAGAAGAACATTCCAAAGACTACATGTGAAGTAAAGTGAAGATATTAAGGAAACCCCATCCTACAACCTCCCCCGCACACACCTCTCCTTTTCTTAACAGGGTCAAAAACTGACTATCATATTTAGTTTGCCACCTGGAGACAAACTAGACACACAGGAAATAGATGAAGTCACAGTCAGGTCAGAGAAGATATTTTTCATTTGTGCTTCAGTCTTAAAACCACAGTATTCTGTGTCATAATGTATCTGTGTTTAAAAAAAAATATTCTCAGTAAATAAATAAAAATGTATTTAATTATTGCTGACACATTATTTCAATTCATTTGTTGATTTCAGGTTTACTTGGTTTTGGAGGCCAAAACTAGGTAAACACTGAACTTTAAAATAAGTGGTAAAAAACTCAGCACTTAACATTATTAAAAGAACATTTTCATTAGAACAACACTTTTATTGCCTGATACAAAAAATATAACTGTGTTAGTAGCTGCAAAGTCTGTTTAGACATAGATTTCAAATAGCAGCTGGTTTAAAGTATGGAGATGAAACATTGTTAAAAAGTAATTTTTTGAGAGAGAAATTTCTCTTGTCATGTCTATTTACTTTTTATGACACTACGTAGTTTTAAATGAATTCTAATATGTACAAAAAACAAGACATTTTAGAAAATGTATAGTGACATAACATTGACATTATATATTTGACTATATATATGACACAATGACATTATATTCAAGAAATACATTTTTGCTCAAATAGTTTGTATTTGGGATATAAAGGGAAAAACAGATTTTATGATCCCAATAATCAAGATTGCATGACATGTATTAATGTATATCTACAAATACAAATTAAGAGATAATATAGTAAAGTAATGTTAGAAGGGTTTGAAATATTGCTGATATCTTCTGGATATCTTTATGAAGCATTTTACACTGTATTAGAAGAAACAAAATCTTACTCAATATAAAAAAATGCTCTCACAAATGGGCAAATCATATAAATAGGTAATTTACAAATAAAGAGAAACAGCCAGTTTATATATGGAAATGGGACAGAAAACATCACCTGTTAATCAGTAAAATACAATAAAAATAAATAAATGATATTTTGCTTTTTTTTTCCCTTCAGATTGGCCTTAAAATTAAAGTTGAAAAATATTGGGTTCAACTACTTAGTGAAAAGGTAGAAGGAAAACCCACACTTCTGGGGCAAATGATATATCAAGGTTGGGTGAAAATTTAAAACACCTGGAAAGCTTAAAATGCATCTATTCCACAATCCAACAATTCTTTGTCTAGGAATACACACAGGGACTTCTTACTAAATGCCAAATTATCAAAGCCCTAATGCAAATATATTCATTGAAGTAACATAAATCTCCTAAAAGAGTAAAATTATAATTATTATAATATCCAAAGCAATCTCAAACAGAAAGAGCAAAGCTGGAGGCATCAC
This sequence comes from Piliocolobus tephrosceles, assembly GCF_002776525.5. Classification (NCBI taxonomy): domain Eukaryota; kingdom Metazoa; phylum Chordata; class Mammalia; order Primates; family Cercopithecidae; genus Piliocolobus; species Piliocolobus tephrosceles. The sequence continues at coordinate 29,209,738 of NC_045437.1, forward strand.
AATACCTGACTTTAAAATATATCATAAAGGTATAGTAATCAAAACCATACAGGACTGGTATAAAAATGGAAACATAGAGCAATGGAACAGAAATAGAGAACCCAGAAATAAAACCACACATTTATAATCAACCGATTTTAAATAAAGAATCTAAGAATGCACATCAGGTAAAGAACAACCTTTCAAATAAATGGGCTGGGAAAACTGGATATTGACATATAGAAGGATGAAACTAGACTATCACCGTATACAAAATTCAACTCAAAATGAACTAAAGACTTAAACATAAGACCTGAAATGATAAAGCTACTAGAAGAAAACTTGAGAGAAACACTTGATGACATGGCTCTGGGTAAATATTTTTGGGGATAGGATCTCAAAAGCCCAGGCAACAAGGACAATGATAGACAAATGGTATTATATCAAACTATAACCCTTCTGCATATCAAATAAAATAATTAACAGAGTGAAGAGACAACCTTCACAATGGCAGAAAAAAAATCACAGATTATTGATGTATCTGCCAAAAGGTTAATATCTATAATATATAGAAAGTCAATAGCAAAAAAAAAAAAAAAAGAAAAATGAATACTTTTATTTTTAAAATTAGCAAAACCACTAAATAGACATTTATCAAAAGAAGATATACAAGTGGCCAAAAGTTTTATGTAAAAATGCTCAAAATTACTAACCATCAAATTAGTGTAAATCAAAACCACAATGAGATATCACCTCACACCTGTAATTATGACCTTTATAAAAAAAGACAAACAGTAACAAATGCTGAGGTGAATGTGTTGGGCAGCAGTGGCTTGGCTTTATTACTCCTGCAAAGCTCAGTGATTCACTAGCTTGGAGTATTCTGGAGGAAGTGTGGCCTCAGTGTGAATGTCTCAATGAATGCAAAGTGTGACAGACAAAAACACAAGTCACCTTTCCTATGCTGTTGCAGATTGTCTTAAAGAGAGAACTAAGTGTTTTACATCATAAGGTCATGGTCTTCCTCTGAGCAAAAGTGAACACTATTTCTCTTTGAACTACAGAAATGGAGGGATAATGTGTTCCAGTTCACAGGACTCTAGGGAAATGCCTAATTGATCATAGCCCCTGTACCAGGGGGCTTCTAGACCTTTATATGAAGAAAAATGATTGTGAGGGGAATCTGATTAAATGCACCATGGAGATTCATAGTCTTTTACTCAGTTTTTAGATATAAGCCAATTTTTAAACTATTATTTCCATGATTGAGACCACTTGCTTCTGAGAAATGACCCTGTAGTTTGGCTAAAAACATACTCAAAAGCTTCCTTCAAACCTTTTCCAGAAAAACTCTATGGCCATTTTTCCAGTACTATGCACTGAGGAAAAGGAGATTCACAGACCATCTGAGAGTTTTTGATTACTGATTCTCAGCTTCTGCATATCTCTGAAACTTTAATTGAATGCCATAAACCCCAAACTATTTCTATATATATTTTCCTCGTACTAGAATGTATAGCAGTAATTAACTCACAATTCCAGTGCTTTCTTCCAGTCATTAGTTCTCACATTGTTTTACTAACCAGAAAACCAGGCATTCTTACAGTAAGACCAGGCAAGTGAAAGTCAGTGGAAATACTCAACCACTCACTGGCCAGAACCAAACCAAAACAATATCAAATCCAAGGAGATGGTGAAAACAGATGGTATCATCACTGTCTTGAAAAATACAGGAGTTGAGATTATATCATATTCCCTTTAATTCACATTTCTGGTGGCAAACACCAGATTCATCAAGTTGTAGAACAACTAGATTGATGTCAATATGGGGTATTGCTGCTGATGGCAGCTGCTGGTTGTATACGTGATATCTTACTTGAGCAAATAAAGCCAATCACTATAAGGTGGTATACAGCAATTTACTTCCAACCTTTTTCAATCCTGATGAGTTAAGATAATCAAGAGCAGGGGAGCAGTATAAATTTGTTTTCCAGTATATCACGGTCTAGAGGAATTTGATTGTCTTAATTTCACATAGAACATCACAATAGCCCATCACATTGACAAAATCATGCCAGTTAGATATGGAAGATATAAAATAACAAACAATATAGATGGATCAGTAAAATGCATTTAGGTCTGAGGATGGGAGCTAAACCCCAAAAATATTGAGGTACCTAGTAATTCTATTTTTGGATCCTTTGGTCTGATGTGCATTAAATATCCCACTTAAATTCATAAACAATTTGCTTCTCCTTGCACAATACTTGTGGGCAACATAGAGATTTTGGAAGCAACATATGTCATATCTGAGTGTGCTGATCAACCTATTAATGAATAACTCAAAGTATTGCTAGTTTTGATGTGATTGAGACTAAAGAAGGTGTCTCACCAGCAAAGGGCTGACATTCAAGCTTTTCTGTCATTTAAACCTATAGCACAATTGACCCTCTTATTTCTGAAATAGTTTTGGAAGATAGGTATACTGCATTGAGTCTCTGGTAAGGCTAATAGAGAACAATTCTGACATTATTTGAAAAGTAACTTTGCCTTTCAATGACTCCTGATAGAGAATTAATATCTGATCAGGATATACCAAGTGACCATGTAATACAAATTTCCTTTTGAGTGTTATGTGGTACAACAAATTATACATTCCCACATATATAGCAGCATACCCTTCTTTTTTTTTTTTTTTTTTTTTTTTTTTTGAGACAGAGTCTGGCTCTGTCACCCAGGCTGGAGTGCATTGGCGTGATCTCGGCTCACTGCAAGCTCCGCCTCCCGGGTTCACGCCATTCTCCTGTCAACCTCCGGAGTAGTTGGGACTACAGGCGCCCGCCACCACACCCGGCTAGTTTTTTGTATTTTTAGTAGAGATGGGGTTTCACCGTGTTAGCCAGGGTGGTCTCGATCTTCTGACCTCATGATCCACCCGCCTCGGCCTCCCAGAGTGTTGGGATTACAGGCGTGAGCCACCGCGCCCAGCCACAGCATACCCTTCTTAAATGAATATGGTATGTATTAGTTTAGGCTTAAGCTCATGTGGAAAGCACACATCTATTACCACAAAATTGGCTCATATTCCCATGATACATATTTATCCTGCCTCACCACCTTTCTGTCAACTCACAACTTTCATACCATGGAAGGAATACATCACCAGATTAAAGAAGGAAAAAGTGCAAGTGTGACGCAGAAGATTCTTTGTGGGATGCTGGCCGCAGCTGTTAATAGATCATCACTGCGCTAAAGCCTCTCTCATAGACAAACCTAAGATACAGTGGTGAAGAGAAATCTTCCTAACTGGAATAACTTGGGTAATGCTTAGGATTCTCTGTTTTGTGTAAATGTTGACATAACCTGAATTGTAAGTTAATTCATGGGTAGTGGGTAATGCATTGGTCAAACTGTCAGAAATTTTGGAAGTTTGTGATTAGAAGGTTGAAGCAAGACAGTCTGTCAGAGAGATAGAGTCTATCAGGAAGGGCACAGAATTTGATGTCCGTAGCAGGAATTAACGACCTTGACAAGATATTCATGGCAGAGAATACTATCAATCCATGTATAAGAAAATTGGCCTTTTGAATTTCAGTAAACCTCTCTTCCAAGTCACACTAATGATTGTTCAATGGGTCCATGTACAAAACTTCTGTGATGGAAGGATGGACTATGCATAGTTTTATGTGGTTGACTTTCCTTCACCAAAGCTGATCCTCCAATGCTATCTATTGTCCAACCTTCCAACACCAAAGTCCAAAACTATAACCCAAGACACCATGGTCTTCCATTAGTAGTCAGCTTCGTGGTGGAAGGTTGATTACATGATTCTTACTATCATGGAGAGGACTGCCATGTGTTCTATGTACTGTATTGGCAGTAGCCAGGTATGACAAACCAAAACCTATGGGACCACCAAGATATGAATCCCGTGGGAATCAAATTTATGTAATTGTTTCAGCCAATCTAATGACAACGGATAAGGAGACTCAGAATGGTTGTATAAAAAGGAAGGGTATTAACATCAACTTGGGGAGTACTATCAGCTACAGAAATAAGAACTGAAGCACCCACATTTTACAAGTATTGTTTTTTTATATGATGTTTATATTGTATCCAGAATTGGTGGGTTCCTGGTCTCACCGACCTCAAGAATGAAGCCGCAGACCACCGCAGCAAGTGTTACAGTTCTTAAAGATGATGTGTCCAGAATTTCTTCCTTCTGGTGGGGTCATGGTCTCGCTGGCTTCAGGAGTGAAATTGTAGACCTTTGCAGTGAGTGTTACAGCTCTTAAAGGTGGTGCCTCTGGAGTTGTCCGTTCTTCCCAGTGGGTTCGTGGTCTCCCTGGCTCCAGGAGTGAAGCTGCAGACCTTCGCGTTGAGTGTTACAGCTCATAAAGGCAGCATGGACCCAAAGAGTGAGCAGCAGCAAGATTTATTGCAAAGAGTGAAAGAACAAAGCTCCCACCGTGTGGAACGCGGCCCATGCGTTTGCCACTGCTGGCTGGGGCAGCCTGCCTTTATTGAATTATCTGACCCCACCCACATCCTGCTGATTGGTCCATTTTACAGACAGCTGATTGGTCTATTTTACAGAGAGCTGATTGGTCTGTTTTGACAGAGTGTTGATTGGTGGGTTTACAATCCTTGAGCTAGACAGAGTGCTAGACAGAAAAGTTCTCCAAGTCCCCACTAGGTTAGCTAGAAACACAGTACCAATTGGTGTATTCACAAACCTGGAACTAGACACAGAGTACTGATTGGTGTATTTTCAAACCCTGAGCTAGACACAGAGTGCTGATTAGCTATACATAAAGGTTCTCCAAGTCCCCACTAGACTCAGGAGCACAGCTGGCTTTACCTAGTGGATCTTGCACCTGGAGCTACAGGCGGAGCTGCCTGCCAGTCCCAGTTGGTGCCTGCACTCCTCAGCCCTTGGGCGGTTGATGGGACTGGGCACCACGGAGCAGGGGGCGGCACCCCTCGGGGAGGCTTGGACTGCAGGGGAGCGCACGGCTGAGTCCGGGGGGCTCAGACATGGCAGCCTGCATGTCCCCAGCTCTGCCCTACAGGTTGGCGGTTGAGGCCCGGTGAGAATTCAAGCATTGTGCATGTGGGCCGGCAGTGCTGGGGGACCCTGTGGAACCTCCTCAGCTGCTGGCCTTGGTGCTAAGCCCCTCACTGCCCAGGGCCCGCCACCCTGGCAGCCCCATGCCCACCGCCCCATGCCCCCAGCGGGGGAACTCACACTGGCCCGCAAGCGCCACCCACAGCCCTGGTTCCCGCCCATGCCTCTCCCTCCACACCTCCCCCCAAGCAGAGAGAGGTGGCTCCTGCCTCAGCCAGCCCAGAGAGGGGCTTCCACGGTTCTGTGGCAGGCTGAATGGCTCCTCAAGCGCTGCCAGAGTGGACACAGAGGCCGAGGAGGCACTGAGAGTGAGGGCTGCTAGCACATTGTCACCTCCCAATATGATGAAGGCTGGTGGATGTTAATATTTATCTAAAGGTTTCAAGTTTTACTACTGAATTGATATGGCCTGTGGCAGTATAATAGTGAAAGTTTCTTCCGCATTGAATGTATGTTCCTGATTATATCATCATTCTCTCTCCCCCCAAAGAAATTATTTCTCCTCCACAGTACTTTATGACTGTATTTTGTTACAGTATTTCAGATAAATTTGTGAAGGTGCCTAACTGCTTTGCTAACATATAAAATTATTAAGAATATAGATATTTCTTACTCTAAAATGGTATTCACCTACAACACTCATCATAGTGCTTTGCGCAGTTTCACCTTTAATGAAGTTTTAATAAAATTTTCATTTGTGATCACCTCATTTCTAAATAAACCTAACATAAATAGAAAAGGTCCAGCGAAGGACAATGAAAGGATTGTAATCATGGGTAATACTACAGGAAGGTGCTCCGAATGAGGGGGAGATTAAAAAGACTAGACTGAATTGCTCTAAAGAAATGAAAAGGAAAAGGTGGTAAAATACAGGCATATTAAGTCAAGAAGTGAATAAAATAGATACACAGAAATTTTACTTTTGTACCCTTCCTAACAATTCAAGGACGGTGGATAAAACCAGACTGCTTAAAATACAAAAATAAAGGTCTTCCTTGGAATAAATCGTCAAAAAATAGTTTCAGTGTTTCTATCTGGTCCATTGCTAATTGGAAAACTAAATCAACTCTATGCTTCCATTCTCCAATTTTTTGTGTCTGTAAAAGAATGTTAAATATTAAAAGAACTTTAGAGATTATTGTATTCTAAAAGTTTTCCATTTAAAAAAAAAATTCATGCTCAGACAGCTTTGTTACCCATATGCTTTTATAACTCTAATTAGTTGGAGTCCTCTTTCCAGCGTTCTTATGTCAGAGGTCTTTTTAGTACCCTATGGGTAACTTCAGAGCAGTCATTATATATTGTAATTCACATAGTTAATGTACATGTATATGTAAATATATGAATATACCATTAGTATGCATGGTATATTCTATATCCACACAAATATATTAGATTAAAAAAATGTTAACATGGGTTTAGGTTTATATTTTAAAACTTTTTACTGCTTATCTTTTTATTTCAAGGTATTAAGTAAATACACTAATTGGTTTTCATCAATTCAAATACAAAATTATTTATATAAACTCATATATTAATTTATATATATTTTAAACATATTTAATGTAGACTATCCATAGAAAACATATTGTTACTAAAAAATTAAATATTTGTTATTCTTAAATAAGCAATGAAATAAACATTGAACAGGCACCATACAGCCCTTCTAAAGCTTTTCATATCCATCAATTCTTCACATTTTCTCACATTTTCTTAGTACTAAATTTAAATTGTTATCATTATTAAGCATGCTTCAGCACCTTGATTTCCCAAGTTACTATTATTTCCACATCATAAATGAAGAATATATTTACAGTAAAATCTGAACTGAAGGAAATTACAAAATGGCCTACATTAAAACATAGTACATAGCCTCAGAGACTATATCAAAAATCTAGTGTAGGCAGTCCTATAATTGATTTTCCTAAATGTCTCTTGTTGTTCTGTTGACTTTCAAGTTTTCTAGTTCCTGATTTACTCCAGGTCTGTTTCATGACCCTCTCAAGTGAAGATCAGTTTTTTGCTACACCCAAGTCAAGGCAGTTTCCTTCACATGCTCCTATTAAGAACACCACATACTTAGCCTTCCATACCAGTATCACAATGCATAATAAGTTCTTATTACTTACTTACCATTTGCATACTATGTGATAATTACATTAGTTCAAGATTAATATCTGTGAAAGTTTGTATAACTAAATGCCTGTCATTAAGAGCTATGCAATAAACATTTATTGAATAACTAGAAAATTGAGAAATAAATGCTTAATTGTTGCTGCTTTTAAAAACTATTCTGTTATAGTACTTTCAGGGTAATTAACCCTTGGGTTACGTCTCCATATCTTAGAGTCTACATAGTGGTAGAGTAGTTGTCTTACTGATTCTATTCTTTCCTTCCCTATAAAAGAGTATATTCAATCTTGATCACTGCAAGATGTGTCTTGCAGTGACTCCTGTGAAGCACGTGCTTCCTGCCCAACTGACACTGGTCTTGATCGTGTAATTTCTTTTGCCTAGTGGTATGTTAGCAGAAGTGACATTGTGCCATTTCCTTGAAAAAGCCATAAAATACATCACCTGGTTTTACCATCTCTCTTGCTGTTTTTTCTCTATTGTGAGGCCAAATAGCTCAAATAATGGCTGCTCCTTTTGATTTTATTCAGGAATAAGATGATAGTAAAGCAGAGCTGAGCAGAGATTTCGTACCTGAAGCCAATAGGGGACAAGATGTACATATAAGAACAGTACATATTATACCCAAGAAATCATCGCCAAGATCAATGTCAAGAAGCTTTCCCTTTATGTTTATATCTACAACTCAGTGAGTTAATTATTCTATGTAAGGTAAGATCAGGGTCCAATTTCATTATTTTGCAAGTGGATATTTCAGTTTTCCCAGCATTACTTATTAACCAGACTTTTTCTTCATTGCATATTATTTGCACCTATGTCAAAGATCAGTTGAATGTACAAGCATGGTATTATTTCTGAGATCTCTGCTCTCTTCCATTGGTCTGTATGTCGTTTTTATGCCAGCACTATATAATTTTGATTACTGTAGCGGTGAAATATATTTTATTTTATTTATTTTTATTTTTATTTTTTTGAGACGGAGTCTCGCTCCGGCGCCTGGGCTGGAGCGCAGTGGCCGGATCTCAGCTCACTGCAAGCTCCGCCTCCCGGGTTTGCGCCATTCTCCTGCCTCAGCCTCCCGAGTAGCTGGGATTACAGGCGCCCGCCACCTCGCCTGGCTAGTTTTTTGTACTTTTTTAGTAGAGACGGGGTTTCACCGTGTTAGCCAGGATGGTGTCGATCTCCTGACCTCGTGATCCGCCCATCTCGGCCTCCCAAAGTGCTGGGATTACAGGCTTGAGCCACCGCGCCCGGCCTGAAATATATTTTAAAATCCAGACGTGTGATTTCTCCAGGTTTTCTCTTGTTTTGTTTCATTTTGTAATTAATTTAGATATAACAATTGTACATATTTTTAGGGAACAGTGTGATGTTTCAATACATGTATACAATGTGTAATGATCAAACTGAGGTAATTAGCATATCCATAACCTCAAACACTAATCATTTCTTTGTGCTGACAGCATTCAATATCTTCTCTTCCAGTTACTTTGAAATATATAATTGTTAACTATAGTCACATTGTTATGTAACAGAACACTAGAATTCATTTCTCCTATATTACTGCAACTTTGTACATTTTGATCAACATTTCCCCATCCATCCTACCCTCAATCCTTCAAAGCTTCCAGTAAAATGACTATGCTACTTTCCACTTCGATGAGATCAACTTTTTACAATTTTACATCTGAGTAAGATCATGTGGTATTTGTCTTTGTGTGTGTGGTTTATTTCCATTAATATAATGTCCTCTGGGCTCATCCAAGTTGCCACAAATGATAAAATTTTAGTCATTTTTCATTGCAGAATAGTATTTAATAGTACAAATATACTGCATTTTCTTTATCCATTCATTTTTTGATGAACAATTTGGTTGATTCCATATTTTGGCTACTGCAAATAGTGCTATATAATAAATGTAGGCGTGCAGATATTTCTTTGGTATGCTGACTTTATTTATTTAGATATATACCAAGTAGTGGAATTGCTGGATCATATGATAGTTATATTTTTAATATTTGGGGAACCTAAATACTATTTTCCATGGTGGATTTATGAAATTACATTTTATTTATGTGTTAAGAGACAAGAGATATACAAACTTAAAAATAAATAAAACTTCAAAATATGTATGAGGCAATAAAGTGTAGGATTTTTTTCTTTACATCATTTTTCTTTCATTTATGATCAAAGTTAAGTTTGTATGCACTTACAATTACTTGTCATAAGATATTTTGTAAGCTTCATGATAACATAAAGCAAAAACCTATAATAATACACTAAAAATTAAAAAAGAAATGAGGAATCAAAACATACTACTTGACAAAGCCATTTAACCACAAAGGAAGACAGTAAGAGTTGAAGAAAAGAAGAAACAACTTACAAAGCAACTAGAAAGCAAACAACAACATGGCAGGAGTAAGTCATTACCTGTCAATAACTACCTTTAATGTAACTGGATTAAATTTTCCAATTCAAGAGAAATAGAGTAGCTTAATAGATGAAAAATAATACCCAACAAGAAACACTTCATTCATAAAGTCACACATAGACTAAAACTATAGGGATGAAAGATAATATTCCATGTAAATGGAAACCAAGAAAGAGTAAGAGTCGCTATATTTACATAAGATAAAATAGATTTTAAGCCAAAAACTATAACAAGAGACAAAAGTCATTACATGATAAGTCAATACAGCAAGAGGATATAATACTCATAAATATATATGCACCCAACATTGGAGCACTTAAGTATATAAAGAAAATATCAATCTGCAGACAACATTGCCTTTGACATCAATTCAATAATTGAATATGATTTCTTTTTTATTTACAGATACATCTGATTCCAATGGGGCTTTGTCAATGCGATTCTTTCTCACTGTAGCTGTTGCCTGATGTCCCATTGAACTGAGCATATCAAGAAGTGCAATACTGGTGAAAAAGTTATTGAATACAAAATGATATTGTCTAGGGTTTGCATAAGTCCCTCACTAAACTTATGAACAAGTGATGCATCAACACCGTATTCTTCATATTTAGTGTTTGGGTTTTTACTCTGATATGACTGAAAGCAGCAGATAGAGTACAGATATGTGGCACCACAACAAAACTTACAGCCAAACCGAATGGGCTTTCCCCGAATAAATTGTTTGTTTGCACCCATGACGACCAAAATAAGGAACCAAGGATTCATTAAAGCTGAAATATGTCTAATTTGGAACAAATTTCATATATCTCTCATTACCTTTGCTTATGAGAAGTCGCAGCTTGGAAAATTTGTCCCTTGAATCCAAATTTGCGTTGCCAGTAACATGCAAATTAGAAAATTTAGTTTCAAAGTGGTCACGGTCTCATGGCAGCAATAACCAGTACATCATGTGCATCTGTCTTTGTTGTTGTTGTCGTTGTTCCCAAAACATACAGCTTCTAGGAACTGAGATGTAACCACTCAGAAAAATAATTCCCAGAAAATATTTGAATTCAGAGCTAGTCAAGCCAAGATGTACACCCTTACTTCAAGCGTGTAAGTAGGAGTACTTGACAAAGAGTTCAACGACTTCGTTATCATGAAAAAGTTCAAGAATTTCTGTGGAAGTTCTCATTTCAATGAAGAAATCCTTTGGTGATTCTGTAACTCTACATGCTACAAGTTGTGCAGTTAGGTCCGCTTTTTTTCATTTGCAAACAATTTTTGTCACTTTCCTCCTCCTTGATAGTGGAAGTTGCTGCGTGGTAGACGTAGATAGATCTTCGTCAGGAGAGTCAAACTTAAGTGCGTATGAGAGATCATCTGAGTCAGACTCAGCATCAGAGTCACCTTTATAAGATTTGCAGTTGCGCGCAACAAAGAACTTTTGTTGGCAGATTATTTACTGTTCCACCTTCTTCGTCTCCTAAGTTCTCATCAGAAACAGGTGCTATAGCATTTTCTAGTGGTTATATCAGTATAGCACTTGCTTCTACGCTGTCATGTGTATTTAAAGGTTATTTCATGTAAACTTAGAGTTTTAGACATCTTGAGACTAAAACTCAAAAAAGTGATTAGTCCTACTGCTAGTGTTTTTGCCGAGTGTTCCAAAGATGGAACATACAAAATGTCAAACCCGTAACTAATGCAACAGTAATAATTTTGGTATTTTCTTTTTAAAGCACAATTACTAGTATAGGATGTAGTGCAGCAAAGTTATGTGTACCTGTCTTTTGATATTGCTTCAAAAATGTTTCCAAAAACTGACATCACTTCTTGACAAGCTCCCAGCATGCCAGTATCTTCAGCAGTGACTCTGTGCACCTCGTGATAATGTGTACCCCCAGGAGGCAGACAAGTGTGGAAAGTCAGACCTTGGCGATGACCTTGAGCAATAGGATATAAATAACTCCCACATGCTTAGCGTTCCAATAATGGAACGCTAGGCATATTAAGATAAAAATCAACAAACCTTTATATAGACTAAGGAAAAAAAAAAAGGAGAGACAACTAAAATAAATAAAATAAGAAATAAAAAAGAGACATTACAACTGACACCACAAAAATACAATGGCTTATTAGAGATTATTATAAACAAATGTAAACCAACAATTGAAAAGCCTATAATAAGTGGACAAGTTCCTAAACAGCATTGTTCTTATTACTTATAATTGCTTTGGTTATTTAAAGTAACAGGTAAAAAAACAAAAAATAGGAAAGTGGAACTGCATCAAACTAAAAACTTTTGCACAACAAAGAAAATAAAGAAAAGGCAACCTGTGGAATGGAATAAAATATTTGCAAGCCACATATTTGATAGAACATCGATATCTAAAACATGCATGAACTCCTAAAACTCAACAGCTAAATAAATAAATAATAACACAATTAAAAATTTAAACTGACTGTAAAAAAAATGGGCAAAGGAACTGAAGAGCTATTTCTTTTTTTCTTTTTTCTTTTTTTTCCTTTTTTTGAGACAGTCTGGCTCTGTCGTCCAGGCTGGAGTGCAGTGGCGCGATCTCGGCTCACTGCAAGCTCTGCCTCCTGAGTTCACGCCATTCTCCTGCCTCAGCCTCCAGAGTAGTTGAGACTACAGGCGCCCGCCATCTCGCCCGGCTAAATTTTTTTTTTTTTGTATTTTTAGTAGAGACGGGGTTTCACCGTGTTCGCCAGGATGGTCTTGATCTCCTGACCTCGTGATCCGCCCGTCTCGGCCTCCCAAAGTGCTGGGATTTGAAAAGCTATTTCTACAAAGAAGACATACGAATTGGAAATAGATATATAAAAAGATGTTCTGCATCACTAGTCATCAAGGAAATTCAAATCAAACCACAATAAGATATCACCTCACACCTGTTAGAATGGCTCTTACATAAAAAGCAGATAAAAAGTATTGGTAAAGGTGTGGAGAAAACAGAAACTTTGTACACTATTAATGGGAATATAAAATGGTATAGCCACTGTAGAAAATGTGTGTAATTTACTTTAAAAATTAAACTAGAACTACCGTATGATCCAAAAATCCCACTTTGGGGTACATATTTTTAAAAATTAGAATTACCATCTCAATAAATATCTGTACTCCATGCTGATTTTGGTATTATTTATGATAGTAAAAATATAAAACAAACTAAAGCTCCATCAACAGACAAATGGATACAGAAATTTGTATATAAATACAATAGAATATCCAACTGCTGTATTTACGGTGAAATAAAAGAGAAAATTCTTTCATTTGCAATAATGTGGATGAATCTGGAGGACACCATGCTAAGTAAAATATGTCAGAACAAATACATAATACCACGTATACAAAGAATCTAAAATAGGTCAAACTCATAAAAGTGGATAGTAGAATGATAGCTGCCAGCGGCTGGGGGTAGGAGGAAACAGGGAGATATTAGTCAAAAGGTACAAAATTTCACTCAAGCAAGATGAATAAGTCCTAGAGATCTATAGTACAGCATAGTGCCTATGGCTAACAATATTGTATTGTGTATTGAACAATTTTCTAGAAGGCATATCTTATATTAAGTGTTCTTATTTTAAATAATAATAAGGAAGGCAAGAGGAAACTTCAGGAAGTAATGGATATATTTATGACAGATTGTGATGATGGTTTCATAGATGTAGACTTATCTCCAAACTCATCAGGTAGTGTACATTTAATATGCACTGCCTTTTGTCAATCACACGTAAAGTGTTTTTTAAAAAGTAACAAATGTTCTATAAGCCACTGATGTTTTGCTCTTAAAAATGTTACTTCATTATGTTTAATCATGATGTTACTGCTGCAGTCTTTTTTATTGTTTATTATTATATAAACTCTTACTTAAATACAGAATTTAGTACCAAACATTGGATGTCGCTATTATAAAATAATCAAAAGATCAATTAACTGCTAAAAAAGCCTGAGAATTTTTTTTTTTTTTTAGTTTAGTTTCAAAAATAGCATATTAAGAAAGCTGCTCTGCCATGAAGGTGATACTCACTCCAGTATACGCTTTGACAGGGCCAAGAAAAATTGGGGGAAGGAAAGGTCATAATCGCACTAATAAAAAATTTCTAAGATCAGTAGGCCAGGAAGCTATGCAAAGGAGGCACACTAAGGGACAACTTTCAGTATAAGGAAAACACGTGATGTTTGGCCAATAGGATTTCAGAATTGCTATGGACCTGTGACTGCTGGGCACTTCCCATTCTTCCCCCTTTGCAATCCAAACTGTTACTGGGGCATATTATTCTGTTTCAGTTTTATATGTTCTCTATGGCTTTGTGTGTTGTGGGTATCATGGTGGGATACTCATTGTTTTAGCATACAAGTCTCTGAATCAAAAGACATGATATATAGACCTAAAGTAGAAATATCAAGAAATTCTGGATCTTGAGTTGATGCCACAATAGACTGAAATTTTTGTTGTCATTGTTCTTATATTTGTTTTTTTGAGACAAGATCTTGCTCTGTCACCCAGGCTGGAGTGCAGTGGCACGATCTCGGCTCACTGCAACTTCCGCTTCCGGAGCTCAAGTGATTCTCATGCTTCAGTCAAGTAGCCAGGATTACAGGCGTTCACCACCACGCCTGATAAATTTTCTTGGATTTTTAGTAGAGATAGTGTTTCACCATGATGACCAGGCTGGTCTCGAACGCTTGACCTCAAGCAATCCACTCACTTCAGCCTCCCAAAGTGTTGGAATTACGGGGGTAAGCCACCGTGACAGGCCGGATGGAAATACTGAGTACTCCTTGGAAAAAGGGTAGTGTGTTTCATGTACAAAAAGCAAATAAATAAATATTTTTGACCAGTAATACAAACTCGTATTACTTTCCATTATTATTTCTCATTATTTATGCTTGCTTCTTGTAAGGTCTTATACACATTCATATACATATCTGCATATATAATGTATCCACATATAAATATGGATAAATTATATATAAATTATTATATATTATTTATTATATATTAATATATATTTTATATAAACCTACTGTCATGTTACTTGCTGTTCCTTCTGTGAAAGGAGTTATAGTTTGTTGCTATCAAGATTGGTGAAATGAATTAAGGTAATGAAATGTGAGCCAAAGTAACAATCAGCCAGATATGAGCTGAAACTTTAGAATGCATCCTGTTTTTCTGTTATTAATCTTGCTCTGTCATGAGCCAAGCATGTTTCAAGTAGAAGCTGTTCATTTAAGTTGGGTACTGGAATAGAAAACACATAAAGCAGAGTGTTCAAAGGCTGATAGAGCTTAACAGAACTGCAGCAGCTGACTTGTAGCCACCAAAATACTATGTGTAAATGAAAAGTAAATGTCTGCTGTTGCAAGCTACGAAGTTTTCTGTGCTTTAAGTTACCATGGCAAAATGGAGTGATATGAAAGAGCACCATTTGTTGGTGAAACTGATACTCCATCCTCCATGAATAAAAATAATACTGAGTAGCCCCAGTGTTTCAGCAATTGCATTAAACTCTGTGGCTATACAGATTTTTTAAAGACATTATTTTTTATTGCTCATAATAAAATGGATATTGCTGTGGTAGACAAACACAACAGAATGTGATAAATGCCATAATATAATTATATTGTGTTTAACATTTGTGTGGAGTCAGAGGATCACCAAACTCCACCTAGGACACAGAATTTTGGAAAAGATTTGCAGAACAAGTAATACTTAATGTGAATTGTGAAAATATGCAAGAGCTCACGGAAAGGAAGAATTGCAGGACAAATTGAAGGATTGCACTCTTAGGGAAACATAGAAACAAAAGTTAAGGATGCAAGAAAGGTGGAGTTTGTAAATCAACTATAGAAGATTGGGGTTTTAGTAGGCACTGTACAAAAAAGCCAGTCAGTGCCAAATTAAAATGGACCTTTCTCATTGCACTAATGAGCTTGCACTTTGCCCAGTAGGATGAATAATAGGTGGATGAAAATGGATTATAAATTCAGAGAGACAGATAAAAAATGAGTTGTAAAAGTTGCTGTAAGAAATAGAACTAATATCCTGTCATTAGGCAATTAGAGAGATAAGTCTCCTGCTTGCTTGGAGGAGAAGGACCAGTGGAAATTCAGTTTCATTCTGATGAACAAATACTAGTGTTAGTTGAAGAGCAAAGTTGACATTGAGGATATTGCATCCGCTCTGCATGGGTAACCCGAAACCCACCACACTTCTCTACCTCTTGATGAGAAAGAAAAGCTAGAAATTTGCACAACTGAGCCAAGTCAAGGTCTAGGGAGATGGAGTAACCCTGCAGCTTCTCTAAGGCGCATTCTTTCCCAGGGTAACTGTGGGAATCTGTCCATATCCTATGATCAGGGTAAGGAGAATATAACCGGTCATTACTAGGGGAGAAGCTGGGTACAAGGAGGTTGGGGCAAGAGAAGGAGGGGAAGAAGCTTTGGATACTGATATCATTTCTATTTTTATATTACTTTGTCCACATACCCAATAATTTGGACCTCTTAATCTTTGAAGTCCTCAGCATTCATTCTAAATGTATTTGCCCCAATCAGGAGATAGAAGAAAAACAAATTGTTCCTTGTTCAAGAAGTATGGGTTTATTGAGGAAGGCTTGTGCTACTTTAGTTATAGGAAAGAAACATTGTAGTTTAAGGTTTCTGCAAATAAGTTTAAGGAGAAGAGGTGTGACATCTGTAAAAACTCGAGATAAACATTCTGCCAATGGCTGTAGCAGTGAAATGGGCAGTGCATCAAACAAAAGGAAAGCCTTGAGCCATTCTTAAGCAGACTGGTATATTCCAAACTCATGTGTATTTATTTGGCTTCCTATTTCACAGAAGTGTCAAAGGGAGTATAAAGTACCAATCAGAGTAACAATAAAGGGATCAACTGTCATCTCAAGAAGAACATGGAACATCAAAAACAGGCCAGAAGGGTTTTCTTTCAGCCTTTCACACATAAGCAGAACTTTCCCAGACACTAGACTTGTTTAAACTAAGATGAATATGGACGTTCTCATGTTTCTCTTCTGCCATTGTAAGGGGGGAAAGCTTCTATTTTTATACAGGCTGACAAGTCCAGGTTTATCAATAATGACAGTCATAACATTACAAACAATGTAGAAGTCTTTACCAGAGGAATTTATGACTGCTCCAACTTTCAAATAA
This sequence comes from Piliocolobus tephrosceles, assembly GCF_002776525.5. Classification (NCBI taxonomy): domain Eukaryota; kingdom Metazoa; phylum Chordata; class Mammalia; order Primates; family Cercopithecidae; genus Piliocolobus; species Piliocolobus tephrosceles. Next base: position 29,226,589 of record NC_045437.1, read on the forward strand.
AAATAAAAGAAATAAAAATCACATTCCCTGTTTTCATAGGAGGAAAAACTATTTATTACTTCTTTCACTGGAAGAAAAGGAATTTTTAAATTGTTCTAATATCTTGTTGTTTATAGCGACTAGAAAGAGAACTAAAAGAGAAGATCTTGAAATAATAGAGACAGAAAAGAAAGAAAAGGAAGGACTTAAGAATTCTAAGACAATAAGGTTACGCTAGGAGGAAAATGACTGAAAGAATAATTATAAAATAATAAAAAGAACCCAAGAAGTAAGCAGAGCTTTGATGAAGAGACACCTAATTCATTTTGGGAACAGGAGGTCTGGGCTCCCCCAAAGAGAGTAGTGATAAAGGCAGGGACAGATCAATAAAAGATTTGAGACCTGGGGAATGGTTAGCATTTTGATTTGTGGGACAATTTCACTCAGAAAGTTTGTGAGATAAAATCAATATTATTTGCATAAACTGTCATATGTGGAAGATGAGTTGGTCCCGTGACTAAAACTGATGTTAAAAACTACCAAGTTTCTGAGAATATAATTGCAGGATCTTCATAGATGATGACCAGAACTTCAAAATGAGAACCAAGCAAATATTTAATTTCATACATTTTATAGAAGGGTGTGTATAAAACCTACTTATTTGATCTAGGTTTGTATATATAAGGAGAGCATGGAATATTTTAAAATTAGATTTTATCCTCATAAATCAAACGAGAGTAGAGAAAGTACAGAAAAAAAAATCCATAAAAGAGTCTGATAAAATGATGAGCAAGTCTGTTGTAACTAGTGTTTGGGTTTGTGTGTGTGTGTGTGTGTGTGTGCATTTCTCATTTTCTGCTTCACATCCAGTACCCTATGAGAGTGAATGCCTTCCAAAGAGAGGCCTTTCTTTGGTTTTGCCTGTCAATTACTTTCTATAGTAGCTACTTGTTCTTTTACCTTCCACAGTAATATTTGCGATTCATGAGTCTGGAGGTTGAGACAGCAAGTGCCTGTCCACATGCCATAAATTAACGCTATCTGTATAGAATTCATTACCCTACTTTCACACACTCAGAAGGAATAATACTAATAAAAAAATTGCTGTCGTCTGTGTCCTCTGCTGGCTGAGGTTGATGTGTAACAGCAGGTGCTTCAGAAAGAAATGCTGTTGGCACTTGTAAAGGCTAGCCAAACACAGCTATGTCCTTTTTGCTTAGGGAAACAACATTGTTTACTTTGATGTTGGATTGTCAGAAGGGATTTTTGCAGAAGAGTTCAGGCAAACAAAGTGGCACAACATGAAAATGACTTCGGAAGCCAAGCTTGACTGTACAATTTGAGAACATCACCAGTCAACAATCACATAAAGAATAACCTTTCTTTGGTCGTTCTTAGAATGAACTTGGTAATCACAAAAATCTCTGTCCTTAGTTGATTCCATTTGTGAGAGGTATCATTGGATAAATTTACACAGCCCTAAAACTCTTCATATAATGTATAAATAAAAGCATGTCTATCAACATTATGTTGACATATCTAGGATTAAATGATAGGTTTATGCTTAATCAGATGGTCATTTAAAAATGATAATGTCATCTGCAAAACAATTCTAGCAAGCTTAGTAAAATTTTATATTTCTTTAGATTCTTGCAGATTTCTAGGTGCTTTTATTATTTTATTGGATCCTCAAAAAAACCTGTGACAAAAAATATTAGACATCCAGTTTTCCCTATGAACAATCTGAGAATCAGAGGCAAAGTGTTCTAGCCAAGTCACATATTTGGTAAGGAAAAGAGTTGACGCTAGCATCATAATTTTAGTGCAGCCCTGGGACAGTTTTCCATACGTTAATGTGTCCAAATATTTTGAGATATTTCCAAGAAAATGTGGAGTTATGGTAGGTGGGAGAGAAAGCCGATACCTGTTGTATTCATAGGTTTGACCATGTCTACACTCATTCTTATGTCTTCTATCGTGACATAGAAGCCCTTTACATTTTATCCCCATCACAGGAAGAAGTCTCTGGTGCATTAAAGTTTTCCAATACACATTTGCTAAAATTCCCTGGCTGAATAGAGGTATAAACATAAGATTTATTTAAAATTATTGTTTCCTGAAAATGGTAAAAACTCTGTAAATCCTAGGCGACTACGGAATCAGTTTCCATTTCCCAGTGCCCATTTCCACACCACTCCCCTACTGCACAGTAATCCATGAAAATCAAAAGTAACATGCTCAGAGTCAAATCATTTGTTTGGGGCAGGCCTTTCTGTGATCTGAAAACCACTGACTCAGTAACTTTAGCTATCAAATGCTCAAACACAATGTCTCTAGCTTTCATTTGATTCTCATGAGACCACTGCTCTCAAAAACAAACAAACAAACAAATAAACAAGAAACAGTTTGTATCTTCTCGCTTCACAAACAAGGCTAAAAGTTATAATATAAAGTGGAATTAAAGTTTTCAATCTGAGTAACAACCACAGTTCCTCATCTGTATTCCAATTTTGTTTTTGTTATACAATAAGATGGTTAATATTTTAGTAGTTTTCTATAAATCTTTAGTAATAATTTCTTTTTCATTTGCAAATCACAAACAACATTTCCATTTTATTATTAAGGCCAGGTACCTAATAATATATAAATCTTAATAAGTTCAGACAAGAATGGATTATATTAAGTGTTTATACATATGGTCTCAAGAGCACTAAATCCTCTGTTTTGACTTTTGACCTAGATTGCATCTCTCTTTGATGTTTATGGAGTCTGTGCGTGTGTGTGTGTGTGTGTGTGTGTACCTGTGAGTTTGTGTAGAGATAAAGGACCATACTTAATGAGTCTGTCCAAATTAATATTCTTTTGATTATTATTAGATATTTGGCTTCAAATTTCTAATTCAACTTGTAGAAGATGAGTAGCTTAATATAGCATGGTAAGCCATCAGATACATTTTATGCAATTTACAGTGCTTATTTTCCTGAAAGCTTAATTTTTCATTGTCTTATAGTACATAGTAGGTGCGTACTACTGGTATGTCTACAGCACATTGATTCCATGTTCCATCACAACTGAATAATATAAATGTGTAAAATGATATTCAAATGTTAAGACATTCTCAATATCACACACAAGAATATCTAAAAACATCTTCTTGTTTGCAAATAATCACAAAAAAGCATTGTGCAAAAAATAATAAACTGATTTTTCCTGTTTCTACTTATGTTTGCTGTTTCCTCTTACCGACATAATCTTCTTTGTCTTTCTCTTTCATGAATTTCCAATCAAGCACTAAGACTCATTTTAAATGTCATTTCTCCCAGCAAGTATTTCTTGATTGTTCTAGGCAAAGCTAATCATTCCCTTAGTACTTGTGAGCATCAGCTCACAGTGTTTCAAGCATCCTTACAGCAGTCACTGGTGTGATTTATGTTAAGGGGAAAATCTGCATCCTACTTATCATTTCATACTTTCTACCTAACATATCTGCAGACACTCAGTCAATGCTAACTGAATATTGGTTGGATAAATATAAGAAAAAAGTGAAATAATTCATCCTTTTTAAGCATGAATTATGTATCAGGTACTATGTGAGGCAGCAAGCATATACAGATATTGCTCTTAACAGTTGTCAGGTTGTTGTCTGGATTCTTATTAGTCGGAATCCTCAACTTATGCCACTATGTGTCTTAGAATCTATATCTGAACACTTGAAAGAATAGTTGGAAAATATTGTTTATTGAGGCCAAACACCATGCATGTTACTTCCTTAATCCCATAAATGTCAGCTAGAGGATCTCTACATATGCTGACTTTTCTTTTTTGCATGCTGTCTCTCCCTAATTATCAGCAATGTGACCCAATATAGCTGCAATGTTCTCCATTTGCATCTTCCCTTACCACTGTCTCTTTCCTCAGCCACCCTAATCAATAACTTTCCTCAAAAAAAGGTTCTGATCACCAAGTACAAAGGGCATCTTTTACTCTATTTTCTTCAACATCTCTACTGCTTAGTACTGCTGCTTACCTCTACTACTTTATTTTATAAGAATAAACCCTTGTTTTGTTGTGTTTACTTAGCTAACATTTTCTGATCACTTATTATGGACTGGATAAGTTGTTTCAGGCTATATACATTCTTGTAATTTAATCTAACAAAATGTAATTAAGAAAATGCATCTTTATTCTAAAACCTATGTCTATATTTTATAAAGGAAGAAACTGAGGCTCAAATAAATTAAATAATTTGCTCAAACAACTGGTTATTGGTGGAATTGGGATTCCAATGTAAATCTGCAAACTGATCCCAAACACTCTATATTTTTAAACCACTGCATCATATTGACCCAGCATCTCAGACTACTTGTCTGTCTCTGAATGGGCTGTTCCTTCTTTGTGATTTTCCATTTGATGAGTCCTTGTTCTTGGTTTTGTTATTACAGTAATGTTTTATATATGTTCCCTATATTCTTACGACATTATCTTTCACATTTAGGTTGAATGGTGAATTTTAGGACATCCATCCAGCTCCTGCTACCTTCTCTGAGTATTGTCTGACACCTGAAGTCCCTGATGAAAGGTGAACATGACTTTTAACTAATTATAAATGGCTTTACCTCCTAGCTACATATGATTTGATAAGACATAAACACCTGACCTCGTCCTTGCAATGTAGTAGCTTCAAGAAAGTTGTTTCTGTCATGTAAATAATTCATAAATAAGAGACAGAGTCATGAGTCCATGCTGCATAAGAGACAGAGAGTAACTCTAGCTCCTGAATTGTCAGATCTCGGGTCATGTCATTTAGTAGGGTTAGATTCTATATAGTCATTGACTCTATGTAGCCAAATCAAGCCTATTAATTCCTCATTATTTTTTTCAGCTAGTTTTAGTAGCCATTGTCTTTTGAAGAAAATCACCACTATAAGAGAGAGAGAAAGAGAGAACTTACTCGCGAGTATCAAACACTTGAAAGTGAGAAAACGTGGAGCAGCGTGAAGTTTCCCTGATCCTAAGACATAAATCTATCACCACCAACTAACAGAGTACAAATCAACTGATTAACCTGCCTTCTGAAATGTTCAGGACTCTAGACCTTGTGTTACATTAAGTTAATGTTTTAGGGGAAGGAAAGACAATAGCCTATTTTATTAGGGGAAAAATCTAGTCTCAGGTTTCTAAGCTAATACAAATAAAAAATGTGGACCTCACACTTTGCTGGAAAAAAGACACTGTGGTTTGATATGATGCTGTGCCAGAAATCAATCATTTCTCTTTCTAAACTAGGGGATGTATTATTCTTGACCCATATTTAAAGGGCTACTGATAAATATTTACAAGGTATTGTTGTTACTCTAAAGGGATAAGGTGACAACTGTATACATTCTATTGGCAAGTAGGATCATTCTGGCAGGTTAAATAAGGGCATACGATAGAGGCAGAAACACAACTACCTGGATTCTTCTAGTGCATCCTGTCTGGAAGCTTCCTGTAGATATATCCCTTTGTAAAGCTTAATTAGTGCTGCTAAGCCCCAGGGGATCCTGGGAAACAAGCTAAAACACAGAACAGTAGAAAAAGTCTCTGCATCCCATTCTTAAAGAACACTATATAACACTGGCTCCTTCAGACAAAAAAGAGGCATGGTGCAGGGGGCACTTGGTTGCTAATTGATGAAGCTTTTCTTTTTGGTTATCCTAAAACAGTTACTTGCCAATCTCCAAGCTAGACCGTGACTCAAAGACAGATCTAATTACAAAAAAAAAAAAAAAAGCACTGGAAATGGTAGAGAGTCCTGCCCAAGAAGGGAAGTTAAGACAAAACACAGCATATGCATGTGAGCGCCTGTAGACATGCATGTGCACACACACACACACAAACACATACACACACACACACAAACACAGAGGTTTAGCACACATGGGCACATATTTTCATGGAACCAGGCAAAGCAGAGCATCTCAGCTCCTTAGGCAAACAAAACCCTGAAGACGATTTTAATGATGTGGGTATTCACAATTGTACAGCCCTCTCCAGTACCCTCTCCAGAATTCCTCTGTTTAAGAGGAATTCGGAAGCACCAAAGACCAGGAGAGCACTCCTGCTAAATGACCCATGAGACAGTCAAATTTTCTAATCAAGATTACCCTCCATTGAAGGATGCAGAGTTTTCTCTGAACTAGTGCCAAGACTTGTCGCTGACTTCAGAGATCTCTCCTTGGCCCTATCAATTTCTAGTTTCACAATTTTGAGACAATTTGTGACTGATATTCAGCAACTTTAAAATAAGGATACCAATAGCACTATGCTCATGAGCTGTTTGTAAAGATGAAAAGAGTGAACACATGTATGGTTTTCTGAAGAGCCCCAGCTGCATTGTGAGCACATATAGAAAAAGTTGGCTCTCACAAATGAGGAAAGAAAGCACAGGAGTATGAAATACCATGTACACAAGTATTCTACTAGTAACATTGGGAATAAAAAGCAGGTGATCTGATTCCAGAAATTATTTTATTGACAGCTTTTCATCACCACATAATTGTATTGTGTCTTTGTTCAAATTGTGTATCTGTTGCATTGGGGATGATTATTTTTGTATTTAGCTCAAAGCTTGCAGTATAATGAGAAGCACCTGATCTGTCTCAAAGACCAGAGGAGGAAAAATGACAGCTGGAAATAATGCCACTTTCCAACTGTGATGCATTATGTGTTGTGGCAGTATATTATCTTCCACTGAGATTGAGTAAGTGCGTCTGTACTTGAAATTGTAACTGCTGGATCATGTTAGGAAGAGGCAAATTTAAATTTGAATCAAGATAAAAATATTTTCTAGACAAAGAATGAAATTTGGTAGAAAGATTTGGAAGTGTCTGCCCATCCCATTCTATTTTCTTGTTTTAAAAAAAGGAAGAGAAGTTTATTACCCAGGTATATCAATTTTCAACATACAAATGATGGCAGAAACCTGGCTCACAAAGATATAAACAAAATCATTCAAAGAAATAAATGAAGACAAGGGTCATTGTTTCATGGTCTCAAAGAGAAAAAGATTCATATTCAAGATTTTTCTTTTTAAAGTTGGCTGTATTTCTTATTCTTGGGATCTGTAAACACTTAGAGTGTCCAGTAAATTCCTTGCTTGTTTTAGTAATTCTACCTATTTGTCCACCCTTCACTCTCAAAATTGTCATCTTGGCTCAACATGAAGTGCCACATTTATCCTTCTCCCCTTCTCACTTCCTCATCCATCTTCAGATTACGTGAGCAACTGTAACTCAACATGAACAAACCTGAAGTCATCACGGTTTATGTTAACAGTTATCAAACAAGTCCTAGACTTAGACGGGTGAGTTGCTTACTGGCTCTACCATTTTGTGTTTCTTAACATCTCTGTTTCTCATTTTATAATTCTGAAATGAAGACTAACCATACTTATTTCAGCTGCTTATTTCATGAGGTTTAAATGAGATAATGCAAACAGCAGTGACGTTGTGCATGGTAGGACCAGAATAAATGCCAGCTATTAGCTGTCATTTACCTCCCTCCTGAATTATGTTCATAGGCAGCCAGTCATTCCAGTTATTCAACTCCTAAAAATTATCCTTGACACATTCTTCATTCTCATGCCATTATGTTCAAACAAGCACTAAGTTCTGCTATTTTTAATACCCAAATGCTGTCAAATCTGTCCCCTTATTTTTACCATACTTCTTTAGTTTGGATGCTACCTTGATGTAATTTCTCTTTGTATATTTAGAAAAATTTTAATGCAGTAACACTTAGATGGCATATATTTGTATATCTTCTCTTTCTAAAGAAATGTTTAATATTTCCTTAGTGTATCAGCAAAACCTCTTGTTTTGAGGGCTATAAGTAACTTGCATTTTTTTGTTCTTTACGTAGAGGGAAGTACTTGAAATACTGGTAAAAAAAAAAGAAGAAAATAAAAATTAAAAAACAAACAAACCAACAGTATTGCATGTCAGCCTAAAAGCATTATGCAGTTTGATTTCTCTTAAGTGATAACAAAATGGTCAAAATAGGCTCATCGAGGTTTCACCAGTTTATACTCCTATTAACACTGGATGATGGCACATTTGTATCCACAATGTACATTGTAATGGATCCAATATAATATTATTAGCACTAATATGCATATTCCTGATTGAAAACTTGTTGAAATGTTTTTATAGGTTTTTAAAATTTTTTTGTGAAATGACCGTTTTTTTCTTGGTTTATTGTTTTTATTATCAATTCGTATGATTGCTTGTATATGTTTGAATGCCTTGGGACGTATGTTGCTATGAACTGAATGTTTGCATTTCAAAAAAAATCATATATTCAAATCCTAACTGGAAAGATGATGTTATTAGGAGGTAAAGCCTTTGGGAGACAATTAGATCATGAAGGTGGAGCCCTCAGGAATGGGATTACTACCTTTATTGAAAGAGATACTAGAGCTTCCCATCTCTCTGTTCTTTGTATGTAAGAATACAGTAGGATCCCTGTCTGCAAACCAGGAAGAGGGACTTCACAAAATACTGGATCTGTCTATGCCCTCAACTTACTAACCTATAGAACTGTGAGAAATGTTAGCTGTTCAAGCCACTCATTGCATAATATTTTTAGAGGAGTCATATCTGTTGCAAGAGCTATATCTTACTGTGTTTATCTTTGTTACTTTTTATGACAAGATATTTTACACTTATTTTCGGCTTGCAAAGTTTTGTTTCTATTTCTTTTCTATTTATATAGTCATGATTTTAAACTGAATTTTTAAAATTATCTCATTTTAATTTTTTTTTTGTGGGGGAAGGGATGGAGTTTCACTCTTGTTGCACAGGTTGGAGTGTAGTGACGTGATCTTGGCTCGCTGTAACCTCTGCCTCCTGGGCTGAAGTGATTCTCCTGCCTCAGCCTCCCGAGTAGCTGGGATTACAGGCACTCACCACCACGCCCGATGAATTTTTGTATTTTTAGTAGAGATGGGGTTTTGTCATGTTGGCCAGGCTGGTCTCAAACTCTTGACCTCGGCCTCCCAAAGTGCTGGGATTACAGGAGCGAGCCATGACCATCGACCTTAAAAATTATTATTTAAGAAGGTCTTCTTCACTTTAAGATGCTTCTAAGTTATATATGAACACACACATACCCTTATATATGTATGTATGTGTATGTATGAAATAAGATATACAGAATATACTTAGTTATTTAATTCATTTTAAATTGACTTTTGTATGTTGTGAAAATGGAACCTTGCATTATCATATATATGTATATAAATGTAATATATATATATATGTATGGGCTTATTTCTACTGCTTTATGAGTATTGCTGTTTTAATTATTACAATTTTATGGTACATTTTGATGTCCGGAAGAATAAGCTCCTTCTTTACTCCATGTTTCAAATTTCATTGGCTGTCATTGAGTATTTTTTAAATGCACTGTCTTAAAATTTTTCTTTAGCATTTTTATTGAAAGTACATATAATTTACAGATCAATTTAGGAAGAAATGACATGTTGAAGCTATTAAATCTTCTTTCAGCAACATGGCATCTTTCTCTCTTTCTTAGTACCTGGAAAGTTAAATGATAGATTGATAGAATTATAGATAGATACCAGAAAATACGTATGGCTTTCATTGTACAGGTTATGTACATTTTATACAAGCTTCACAAAAGATAAATCTATTGAAATTGTACATTACTGTGGACAAAATTGTCTCTCCCCAAACCTGTTATGTTGAAGCCCTTACTTTCAATGTGGCTGTATTTAAAGATAGGGCCTTTAAGGAGACAATCAGGGCCTTTAAATGAGGCCATAAGGATGGTGCCTTATTCAATAAGGGGCTCCAATGAGCTCTTATTCACTCTCTGTTTCTTCTCTTTCCCCATACACACACACACAAAGAGATCACATGAGCACACAGAGAGAAGGCAGCCACCTTGCATGCTAGGAGAAGACGCCTTACAATGAAACCTACTTTGCCTGCACCTTAATCTGGGACTCCCCAGGCTCCAGAATTGTGAGAAATACATTCCTGTTTTTTAAGCCATCCAGTTTGCAGTATTTTGTTACAGCTGCCGGAGCAGACTAAGACATCAATACATATTTTTCATTACCTTAGCACACATCATTTAACAGTCCTTCTTTGTTTCTTGACATATTCTTTATTTCTTTCTTTTTCTTCAACTTTTATTTTGGAATTGGGGATGCATGTGAAGATTTGTTGCAAAGGAATATTGCTTGATGCTTACTGCCCCTTCTTCAACTTCAGTAATTCTGAACTGCTAAGTTCTCTTTCCTTAATTCCTTTTAAAGGAGCTTTCTAGAACTAAAATGCACTTTATATTTGTTGACATATCATCCTTACATCCTCCAAGAGTTTCTCTATTATCTTACAAAATGTATTCCTTTCTCCAAACTACACTGCACATTTTACCATTTTATATTATAATGGTATCTTTAAGTTTTCTTTGCAAATTGTGAGTTGTATACATTTCTTTAGGGTGTGGTCTGTGCTCTACTCATCTTTACATTATTTTTATCCAAAGCAATCAGTTATATGGAAGTGGTTAAATTAATTAACTAATGCATTCATACTTTAGTAAGTACATCACTTCCACCCAAGGTAACAGAGTACCAAATATTCAAAAAAAAAAAAAAAAAAAAAAAAAGCTATAGAATATTCAAGAAAGAAGCTACAGAATATTTAAATAAATGACTGTATAGTGTTGAAAACCAATCCCACCTATCATCTTCTTTCTTAAAACTCATATATATTCTTTTTACATGATGTTAAGAAAACAACAACGGCAAAAATAAGAACACTTCTGGATATCAAGTGGCGTTAATAAGTTATGTAGGAAAGAAAGTTTTACAGGGTTAAAGTATTAATTCAAATGATCAGAAAAAGACCCTAATGCTAAATTATCTAATGCTGACAACAACAACAAAAAACACACACAAAATTTGTTTATTGAAGAATAATACATATATAAACAGTAAGTTTTCAGTTCTATGAAATATCACAAAGTGACTGACCTGTGTGTTTAATAACGAAGTCAAGAAATAGAAGACAACCTCTTTTGCCTCTCAACTCCCAGTCTCTCTTTCTTGCCGTTAACCACCACCCTGACTTAAAGCAAATTAGACCAGTTTACTTTTATTTTTTTGAAGTAACATTATACGCAATTATATACCATTGTGTTTTCATTACCTGGTGCGATGGTTAATATTAGGTGTCAGCTTGATTGTATTGAAGGATGCCTAGATAGCTGGTGAAGTGTTATTTCTGGGTGTGTCTGTGAGGGTGTTGCCAGAAGATATTAACATTTAGGTCAGTGGACTGGGAGAGGAAGACCCAACCTCAATGTGGGTAGGCACCATCCAATTGGCTGCCAGCTCTGCTAGAACAAGGCAGGCAGAAGGTGGGATAAGCTTCTGGTTTTCACCTTTCTCCCATGCTGGATGCTTCTTGCTCTTGGACATCAGACTCCAGGTTCTTTGACCTTTGGACTCTTGGACTTAAACCAGTGGTTTGCTGCAGGCTCTTGGACCTTTGGTCATGGATTGAAGGCTGCACTGTTGCTTCCCTATTTTTGAAGCTTTTGGACTCTGATGGAGCCACTGCTGGCTTCCTTCCAACCCAGCTTGCAGACAGCCTATCATGGGACTTTACCTTGTTTTCTTGTGAGTCAATTCTTCTTACTAAACTCCCTTTCACATATACATATATCCTATTATTTCTGTCCCTCTGGAGAACCCTAGTACACTTGGTTTCTATTCTGTTGATCAGCATTGTTTTAGGAAGTTATCTATGCTTTTCTGTCAAGCCATATTATTTACTTTTACTCAGTGTCACATTTCATTTTATGATCCTGTTACTATTAATTGTTCTACTTCACTGACAATAAACAGTAAGTTGTTTCCATTTTCAGACTATAATAACGCTTTATGAACATTATTGTACATGTGTATGTGTGTGCAAATGAGTGTGCCCATACATGCATTATGTTAAGTATATGCCTAGGAGAGATGTTTCTAGCTATACCTAGAAAACGTGTGTTTTCAGCTTTAAAAGATAAAGAAAAAGCATTTTTTCCGAGTAATCGTTCCAGTTTATACTTCTACCAGCAATGCCAGCAACGTTTGGTGATTCCAGTTGAACCAAATCCTCCCCAATATTTGTTATAGTCTATCTTTTAAATTTTGCTTTTTTTTTGTTTGGTTTGTTTTGTTTTTTGTTTTTGTTGTTGTTGTTGTTGTTGTTTTATTTTCCTTTACTATTACAAAATGGAATCCTCTCTTTCATTGTATCCTCTAACTGGTTGTTTGTATATATGAAGGTTATCGATTTATGATTGTTGGTTTTCATAATTTGGTAGTTTAATAAATTCTTTTATTGTTTGTAATAGTTTTTCCATTGATTCTTTTGAGTTTTCTAGAGAGATAATCATACTGTCAACAAATAGTTTTGCCTCAACCTTTCTTATTCTTTTTTTTTTTAACTTTAAAAGGATTTTATTTTATTTATTTTTTTAATATACTTTAAGTTCTAGGGTACATGTGCATAACGTGCAGGTTTGTTACATATGTATACTTGTGCCATGTTGGTGTGCTGCACCCATCAACTCGTCAGCACCCATCAATTCATCATTTATATCATGTATAACTCCCTAATGAAATCCCTCCCCCCTCCCCCCTCCCAACAGAGTCCTCAGAAATAATACCACACATCTACAGCCATCTGATCTTTGACAAACCTGAGAGAAACAAGAAATGGGGAAAGGATTCCCTATTTAATAAATGGTGCTGGGAAAACTGGCTAGCCATAAGTAGAAAGCTGAAACTGGATCCTTTCCTTACTCCTTATACGAAGATTAATTCAAGATGGATTAGAGACTTAAATGTTAGACCTAATACCATAAAAACCCTAGAAGAAAACCTAGGTGGTACCATTCAGGACATAGGCATGGGCAAGGACTTCATGTCTAAAACACCAAAAGCAATGGCAGCAAAAGCCAAAATTGACAAATGGGATCTCATTAAACTAAAGAGCTTCTGCACAGCAAAAGAAACTACCATCAGAGTGAACAGGCAACCTACAGAATGGGAGAAAATTTTTGCAATCTACTCATCTGACAAAGGGCTAATTTCCAGAATCTACAGAGAACTCAAACAAATATACAAGAAAAAAACAAACAACCCCATCAAAAAGTGGGGAAAGGATATGAACAGACATTTCTCAAAAGAAGACATTCATACAGCCAACAGACACATGAAAAAATGCTCATCATCACTCGCCATCAGAGAAATGCAAATCAAAACCACAATGAGATACCATCTCACACCAGTTAGAACAGCAATCATTAAAAAATCAGGAAACAACAGGTGTTGGAGAGGATGTGGAGAAATAGGAACACTTTTACACTGTTGGTGGGATTGTAAACTAGTTCAACCATTATGGAAAACAGTATGGCAACTCCTCAAGGATCTAGAACTAGATGTACCATATGACCCAGCCATCCCACTACTGGGTATATACCCAAAGGATTATAAATTATTCTACTACAAGACACATGCACACGTATGTTTATTGCGGCACTATTCACAATAGCAAAGACTTGGAATCAACCCAAATGTCCATCAGTGACAGACTGGATTAAGAAAATGTGGCACATATACACCGTGGAATACTATGCAACCATAAAAAAGGATGAGTTTGCGTCCTTTGTAGGGACATGGATGCAGCTGGAAACCATCATTCTTAGCAAACTATCACAAGAAGAGAAAACCAAACACCGCATGTTCTCACTCATAGGTGGGAACTGAACAATGAGATCACTTGGACTCAGGAAGGGGAATTTTGCATTTTTTAGTGCTATCTTGCTGCTGATATTTTCACTAATATTAATCAGGACCAATCAAAATATGTCAATTTTCTTATATGACTAAGATCACATGGAGAAAGGAGCAGTAAGTAATTCTCTTTTTACTATGCCTAAATGACCATTTGTCTCTTTTTTCTACCAAAACAAATAATATTTCTAAATCTTTAAAATATTCATGTAAAAGAAATAAAGAAAACATTATATATTTGACATCACTTAATATGGCTGTTGTACTTTGAATAAAGAAGAACTGATTTTGACAGAACAAATTTTTACTCATAGCTTTGAGAGGATTTTTTTAATATGAGGAATTATAGATTTAGAGTTCCTGACTTACCTGTTCTTGGAATATTTTTAGAGTTATGTTTGTATTCCCAGCTTTCTTCCCTCTCTTATCTGGATAGTAATAGTGTTTTTGAAAGAAGTATGCACTGACAACAACATTGTAACTGGTTTACTTGAATACTAGAGGTATATTTGGTGGACAATGGAGTCATTTCATATCAATAGACATTTACTGCATTTATCAGAACCCAACTAACACTCACAGAAACAAAATATAGTAATAAATAATAATAAATCTAAGCCGTGACTCTTTCATGTGTCTTTGCATTACAAGTTTGATGATAACCCTGTGAAAAAGAAAAATACAATAACATATAAAACCTGTCACTGACTTCTGCAGTTGCTTGATAAACACATGAGTAGGGGAATCGGTGTGTGTCTGTTCATATATGTTTAATGATAAAATGTAATATAAAATAGTCATATTATTTTGTATTATATTGTACTCAGCCCACAATTTTTTTAGCCATTAATATTAATTTCAATAAAACTACAAGTTAGAATTCTGAAGTAAATTTATATTTTTCTAGTAAAATGAGTTTTCTATTTCCAAGTTTCTCTGTCAGTTAACATTCAGACACCAATATCCACTAATCTTCTGACTGTAGCCAATGACTCTTTACTTTGCTTTGGTATTCTACAAATAGAGTTCAATTTTTTCATTCTTCTCTAACAGCAATAATTCCTGAATAGTTACCTTACATGTAACACACCCAAACATCAATAACGTTTAAGTGAACCTCTCTGAACAATGTTAGTTGTCTGGTCTATCTAATCAGTATGCCTAATATTTTTTAACTGGAAAATTATTAGAGCACATATACAAATATGTGTTTGAAATCATCTGTTAAATTTAAAGTACAGAATAAGATTGTAAATGCATATACTTAACAACCAGGTGAAGAAAAGAATTTCTCATATACCCTAGAAGCACACTGTTTTTCTTATTAGCATCACCATTCCTTTTTCTATAAAATTAATCACTTTCCCTTTTTTTATTTATTATCCTTCTCATTTGCTTTGTAATGTTTTCTTTATTTGTGGTTACCACACAGCATACATGTACATGAGCGTATGTATGTGTGTGTAGAATAACATAAATGGGCAATGAGGGAGGTGTTATTAAAAACTGAAAAGATGAACATCCTTGTAATGCAGTGGTAAATTATTTGGTGAAAATAATTTGGAAAACAGATAATATACATTTAAACATCTAGCCTAAGTAACAGAGTTTGGAAATAAGACTGTTAGTGGTATGGTATGTCTTGGTTTTAACTAGCTACATTTGGCCAAATTTTATAAGAAAGGGATGAATGCAGAAAAAATACGGTTCAGTTTTCATGAAGACATGAAAGAGAATAAAGAAAGTGTAGTGATTCAAGGACATTCATGTTCGGAATAAGCAACTAAGGAAAAGTACAGGGCAGAAAAGCCTTTGAACAATAAATGTCATTAGAACTCAGCTTTGAAATAAAAATTCAACCCAGTGTGTAATTTTGACCCTTGTTAAGACCTCTGGCCAAAATCAAATGGTGACTAATCATTTTATTTCCAAAATAAAAATAATAACAAATTAGCATGAGCCTGCCCCTTTTTATTTCACATCCTGATAAACATATGGTAATTTCTGACCTTTTTTCAATTCTGTGAGTATAAAAATGAATGCCATTATAGTTTTGATTTTCATTTCCATGGTTACCAGTAAAGGTGACCATTCATTTGTAAATTAATGGACTGTTTTTTTCCATTTTTTGGTGAAATTTATGTTAGTATCTTTAGTCCTTTTTCTGTTTCCTAATGATGTATAACGTTTTTGTCTATGTTCAGGTTACTTGTGTATTGTCAGATCATATGAGTTAAAATAACTTCTACATTCTATTACATATTCCTTTTCAACACTTATTATGGTGCCCAATTCTGGATTTAGAACCAAAGTTCTAGAGTTTAATATAGTTGAATTGTTTAACCTTTCTTCTCCTAAGAAATAATCAATTGTCACACCACAGTTTATTGAAAAATTATGATTTCCCCAGTGATATGCAACAGCATATCATGAGTAATGAATCAAATATCTTTTCTAACTGGCTACAGTGTATCTTCCATTCTACTATCTCTCCTATATTCCATTCACAGTATCTCCTATAATGTAACCTTGACACTCGCTCATTAAGAAATAGTCCATTTCTCCTCCCTCCTGGGGCTTAGTTGGCCCTGTGAGCTATTTCTGTAACAGAAGGTGGTGGAATAATATGCTGTTTAATGTCTGAAGTTAGGCTTTAAGAGACGTACAGTTTCTTCCTTCATTTGGCAATATCCCTTCTTGGGACCCAAATTCATACTTGATTAAGAAAGCCTGAGCAACTACGTAGTAAGGCCCACATGGGGATATTAGGTTGGTGCTAAAGTAATTGTGGTTTTTGCCATTAATAAACCACCTGCTTTGCTGACTGTCTCAGCTGAGATACCAGTAACCAGAGAGTATTAACTCCAAGCCACATGAATGAGGATATCTTAGAATTTCCAGACTTTCATGGACATTCATCTGTATCATGTGAACCAGAACAAGATCAATCTGTTATAGATATTGGTTGAAACTGCCACATATTGGAGTGGATTTGAACACAGCAATAAATAACTGAAACAGACTCTAGTCAAATTTAAATATACTGTATATTATTTTCTCAGTTTGTCTCTGCACCTTTGATTCTGTACTATTTTCAAGTCACTAATCCCTGTTTCAATGTCATATTGAATTACTTCTTTAGTATTAATATTGAAATCTTACTGGATTTTTAGACATTCTTATACTTCTACTCTAGGAGTAAATATTCTTGTAAATAAATTATCAGATTATCAAGACTCTCAAAACAATTGAAATTTGTATAAAGATTTCATGTTAATGCTATATTGTAAATTTACAGATAGAGTTTCAGAATTTTGATTTATCTTCATTTTTAATTGTCATTGAGGTTTCTAAATAGAATTGTGGCCTGGAGTGGTGGCTCAAACCTGTAATCCCAGCACATTGGGAGGCCAAGGCAGGCAGATCACGATGTCAGGAGTTCGAGACCAGCCTGACCCATATGGTGAAACTCGATCTCTACTAAAAATATAAAAATTAGCCAGGCATGGTGGCAGGTGCCTGTAATCCCAGCTACTCAGGAGGGTGAGGCAAGAGAATTGCTTAAACCTGGGAAGTGGAGGTTGCAATGAGCCAAGATTGTACCACTGCAGTCCAGCCTAGGTGACAGAGTGAGACTCCATCTCAAAAAATAATAATAATAATAATAATAATAAATAAATAAATAAATAAATTGTATAACTATTTTATACATACATTAACAATCTTCTATTTAGATTTATTCCTAAATACTTTATAGTATCAAGATTAGATTAGTCTAAGTATGTTTTGTGTTTCCGTTTTCAAACTGTTGCTAAGTATAGAAATGGAATTGATATTTTGTATGTATACAAAATTTACACTTGTAATACTTTCTTACTATTATTTTATTTCTATTTCCTTGAATTTTAAATTATAATTATATATGTAAATAATTTTTCTGTCTTAATTAAATTACTAGAACCACCACTACAGTATTTAAAATGTTGGTTGACTGGGTATGGTGACTCAATCCTGTAATCTCAGGAATTTGGGAGGCTGAGACAGGAGGATTGCTTGAGCTCAAGGGTCTGACATTAGCCTGGGCAACATGGCAAGACCCTGTCTAAAAAAAAAAAAAAAGAAACAAACAAACAAAAATTACCCAGGCACAGGGTCCCATAACTGTACTCCCAGCTATTTGAGAGGTTGACATGAGAGGATCCCTTGAGTCCAGGATTTTGAGGCTGCAGTGAGCTATGACAACCTGGGCAACAAAGTGAGATCCCGATTTCTGAAAAGAAGAGGAACTGGGGATAGTGGGCACCCTTATTTATTTAGTTCATTTGTTAACAGGAATGGTTTGAATGTTTCATTATAAAGTGTTTTTGCTGCAGATCTGTAAATACTTCTGTCATGGTATTGTATTAGAAGTTTTAGAAAATAATTGAAAAATTAAATGGAAACAACTGAAATCTTAGTGTGAAATAAAATTACATACCATTTGCACTGCATTAATATAAATTTAATAAAATATAAATAGATATTTTAAAATCCATTGAATAAAATTAAGGTTTTCAAGGTAGTAAAAATATATGTGCTTTATGTCTCATTTCCAAAATTGTATTAAAATTACAAAAAAATAAATATAGATATTGATAAAATGGAATGAAAATATACTAGAGGACAGAATGTTATCTGCAATTCAAAAAGTTTTGTAAGTGACTAAAGAACATAAGTTGGCCAGTTTTTTATAATAGACAAGCCTAAGAAAAGAAAGCCATATCCACAGATAAGCAAATGCATGTAAGCAGACTCCATGGCATTCATTTTTGTAAACAATTGTTATTTTGATTAATTATGGCATTAATTATAGTTACCATAGTATTATTGAGATGAGTCAAGCTAGTCTGCTCCTTGCCTTTTCCCTGCTACAGATGAAAAGGTCTTGAAGAAAGAGAATCTGTCCCAAGCATTTGTAGCCAGAGCAAAACTAGAAAACTTGTCTTCAAAAATTATATATTGACAATCTTGATATGAACTGAGACTCCTAGTGTATGAGAAAATTGCAAAAATCTGTCATTTTGCACGAAGAAGAGGAGCACACAGACACACAGACACACACACAGTAATAAAGACCACATTTCTCCAAAGAGAAATTCATTCAATTTTTTGCGTCAAGAAAGACGAAATTATTTGATATATATTTTAAGAGTTTCCCAAGCCTAGCAACTTGTTCTTTATTCACAAACTGATAGGGATTCCCAACCCAGCTGTGCGCTAGAATCATCCAGATAACCCTACAAGACAGCAATACCTGGGACCTACTGCTAGAAATTCTGATTTACATGGTCAGATTGAGACCTGAAAATCAATATTTTGAAATAGTTTCACAGGTGATTTTAAGATATGGCCAAGGCTGAGAATCATTGCGAAGTCACTATTTGGAAGACCTTCCTGTTTTGTCTGTGAACTTTGTGTTATATTTGCTTGTGGGGTTGTGCTGCCCCATGAAGAAACACATGTCCTTTTATTTGGTTTAGTGATAGTGACTCTGCTCAAACAAATAAAACCAAGGCCCCAGATACTTGACAAATGTCTTCCTCTTCTTATTACTATTACAAGGTGCCCTCTCTTAGTGGAAATGAACAAAACCATGCAGCGGTTAATGTATTGAGTTTGTAAGATTGTGTGGAATATAATATTCTTGCTGAGCTTAAGGGCCTAGGGATTTACTTTAAGAACTAAATCAGAAGATGCCCTGCCATGGGACTTGTTTTGAGCAGCGTGGAAAATTATAAAATTTAGGGATTATTGCCTCTTTTTTGTTCATCAATCAACCTCAAAATGTTTATCATGAAGCTGCATCACCTCTTGTCTGAAATCTTATAAGTGGGAAAACAGTGGATTTGAATGGATCAGACACTTGTAAGCAGCTGGAATCTGATCTTCAAATCTACAAGTAAGGTAAATTCCAGCTCATACATTAAATTATTTTAATATGTTACTGACATTTTATAAGCGTCATTAATTTATATCTTTCTGCAGATAGCTTTCTATTTCAGGAAATAATTGGTGTGGGGCAAAGTGACTACAGAATATGCATTGTAAAATACATTGTGTTACTATCCAATTCAATTATTTCTTCACTAGTATTAAAGGACAATGACACAAAACTCTCAATAACAACATCTAAAAAATGAAGGACCAAGACATATCCTGCCAAAAAATTAAAATTTAAGAAAAAAAGGCATTTCATAAAAGTAAAGAGCATCTATAAAGCTGGACTCAATTTTTTAAATATTTAGATGCTATTTAGGAAAATATTATTGAGGATATATGTAATTGAATTACTTTGAATAGACTTCTGAAAATTAATTGATATATGTTACATAATTCTATATGCAGCAATAGCTATAGGAGTCACTGAGTAGCTAGTAGACTCTTTTTAATATCAATTGAATACTTCCCTGTGATATGTACTACAAACGTTAAAGATGATGGCTTTCATCTTTCATACTTACATCCATAGCACTTGGCTTATGTTGAACTTCAGCAAAGTTTCAATTAAATTTCCACACATACATGTCTTTCTCCTCTCTCGATCTTAAACACATTGTGAATATGTCTTTATCCTTGTTGGACAGGGACAAAGTGTAGAGCCACATTATCCGATAAATACTTACTGAATGATTGTGTGAAAGTAGTCAGTGAACAAATGTGTGTGTTTGTGTGTATGTGTGATCTGCATTGCCTAAATTTTGTATAAACTATTATATAATCTTTAATTTTAAAATGTAAATATGGCCATGCTCCCTAGGAACATACATAGAAAATCTCAGGTTGTTTATATCTCTGAATCTAATTCTATTGGTATACAGTTCCAAATTCATTGATACAGTAAAGTAAATTAAAACTATTATGAAGCAACATTAATATCTTATTTTACAGAAGCAATAAATTCATGCACATTGATTTTCATGTCATTGTAATGTTTTCTAACTGTTTTTATTTTCAAGTCATATAAGTTTTATTTGCCTTTACCAGGGCTTTATTTATTTTCAACACTAAAATTAATCACATTAAAGCTTAACAAGTCATCTTACCCTCTCCTTTTAAAAATTATTATCTGATAGTATCAGACAGAACTTTGTCTTTTTTGTGAATTTTCATTTTGTTTAGTATGTTTTATTGGACATTTACATGTAATTCTAACATTAAGATACACTATTGGGTGCTGCCTTGACATTTGATGAAATGTGAAAGGATCTGGAATGGACTCATCACAATTCGCCTCCCACTCTGCTCCTTCAGTTAGATAAAATTCATTAGTCAAACAACCCTCCTTTTTGAGGGAACCAGGCTAGTTCCTACTTATATCTAAGTAGTATGTTTCAGTTCCTGGCAGACAGTGGAATTGTTCAAACAAGTCAGTTACATTCTTCTGTGGATGCCAGGGATCACCTCATCCTCTTTTTGCTACAGAGAATGCCTTATAAAGTTTCTGATTATTCCTTTTCTTCCTAATTGCAACTGTCATGTGATCCTGCATAGTGTGCTCTAGCCTCTCAATCCATGAGTATAGGTGACTGGAAAAATACTGTGGATCTTATCTGTCCAGTGTAGGATGTTGAATAGTCAACCATCCTTAAAATCCTTGGCTAGAAAGTCTTCTTTCAATAATAAGAAGAATAGAAGGTAATTAAAACAGAATTTATTTTATAATATATAAAGGCTGGTCCTTGCTATGTGACTTTTATCATCATTCTGTCCTCAGCATGTAGCAAGTAAATTAGAGTTAGTATTTTTAAATAACCTAGTTAATATCTGCAAATTTAATAAGAGGTTACTTCTATAAAAGAATTCCTCAATGTAAAGAAGTAGATTCTTAGAAATAAAAAGAACAAAGCTGGAGGCATCACATTAGCTGACTTCAAACTATACTACAAGGCCACAGTAATCAAAACAGCATGGAAATGCTACAAAAACAGACACATCGACCAATGGAACAGGTTAGAGAACCCAGAAATAAAGGTGCATGTCTACAGCCATCTGATCTTTGGCTAAGTCAACAAAAAGAAGAAATGGGAAAATAACTCCTGTATTAGTCTGTTTTCATGCTTCTGATAAAGACATCTCTGAGACTGGGTAATTTATATGGAAAAATGGGTTTAATGAACTTACAGTTCCGTATGGCTAGGGAGGTCTAACAATTATGGCAGATGGCAAGGAGGAGCAAGTTACATCTTACATGAATGGCAGCAGGCAAAGAGAGAGCTTGTGCAGGGAATCTCCTGTTTTTAAAACCATCATATTTTGTGAGACTCATCACTATCGTGAGAATAACATGGGAAAGACCCACTTCTATGACTCAATTATGTTTCATTGGGTCCCTTCCTCAACACGTGGAAATTATGGGAGCTACAAGATGAGATTTGGGTGAGGATACAGAGCCAAACTATACCATCACATCCCTGGCCCCTCCCAAATCTCATATCTTCACATTTCAAAACCAATCATGACTTCCCAACAGTCCCCCAAAGTCTCAACTCATTTCAACCTTAATTCAAAAGTTCCCAGTCCAAAGTATCATCTGAGACAAGGCAAGTCCCTTCTGCCTATGAGTCTGTAAAATCAAAAGTAAGTTAGTTATTTCCTATATACAGTGGGGTTACAGGCATTGGGTAAATACAGCCGTTCCAAATGGGAGAAACTGGCAAAAACAAATGGTTCTACAGGCCCCATGAAAGATCAGAATGCAGCAGGGAAGTCAAATCTTAAAGCTCTAAAATGATCTACTTTGACTCCAGGTCTCACATCCAGGTCACGCTGATTCAAGAGGTGGGCTACAACAGTCTTGGTCAGCTCCACCCCAGTGGCTTTGCAAGGTATAGCCCCCTTCCTGGCTGCTTTCAAGAGTGGAAATTGAGTGTCTGTGGCTTTTCCAGGCACATGGTGCAAACTGTCAGTGGATCTCCCTTTCTGGGGTCTAGAAGACAGTGGCCCTCTTCTCACAGCTCCACTAGGCAGTGTTCCAGTAGGGACTCTGTGAGGGGGCTCCGGCCCCACATTTCTCTTCCATATCACCCTAACAGAGTTTCTTTATAAGAGCCCACCCCTATAGCAAACATCTGCCTGGGCATCCAGGTGTTTCCATACGTTCTCTGAAATCTAGATAGAGGTTTCCAAACCTCAATTCTTGACTTCTGTGCACCTGCAGGCTTAACATCACATGGAAACTGCCAAGGCTTAGGACTTCCACCCTCTGAAGCAACAGCCTGAGTTGTACTTTGACCCCTTTTAGCCCTGACTAGAGTGCTGGGACGCAGGGTGCCTAGTACCTAGGCTGCACACAGCAAAGGCACCCTGGGCCTGGCCCAGGAAACCATCTTTTCCTCCTAAATCTCTGAGTCTGTTATGCAGCAAAAGTCCCTGACATGCCCTGGAGACATTTTTTCCATGGTCTTGGGGATTAACATTTGACTCCTCATTACAGATGCAAATTTCTGCAGCCAGCTTGAATTTCTCCTCAAAAAGTAGAATTCTCTTTTTTATCATATTGTTAGGCTACAATTTTTCCAAACTTTTATGCTCTGTTTCTCTTTTAAACCTGGATGCCTTTAACAGCACCCGAGTTACCTCTTGAATGCTTTGTTGCTTAGAAATTTTTTCCACCAGATACCCTAAATCATCACTCTCAAGTCCAAAGTTCCACAAATCTCTCGGGCAGGGGAAAAGTGCTGCCACTCTCTTTGTTAAAGCACAAGAGTAACCTTTGCTTCAGTTCCCAGCCAGTTCCTCATCTCTATCTGTGACCACGTCAGCCTGAATGTCATTATCCATATCATCAGCCTTTTGGTCAAAGCCATTCAATAAGTCACTAGGGAGTCCAAACTTTGTCACATTTTCCCGCCTTCCTCTGAGCCTTCCAAACTGGGTCCCTCCCAGAACACATGGGAATTATGGGAGCTACAAGATGAGATTTTGATGCGGATGCAGATCCAAACCATATCAACTGCTAGTCAATAAATATTGCTGGTATAACTGGCATATGCAAAAGACTGAAACTGCACCCCTTCCTCTCACCATATACAAAAATTAACTCAAGATGAATTAAAGACTTAAATGTAAACCCTAAAACTCTAAAAAAACCTAGAAGAAAACCCAGGAAATACAATTCTAGACATAAGAATGGACAAACATTTCATGATGAGGAATCCAAAAGCAATTGCAATAACAACCAAAAAACAAACTGATGAGACCTAATAAAACTAAAAGGGTTTTGCACAGCAAATTTTGCTGAACAGTAATAACCCATTAACAGAGCACACAGACAACCTATAGAATGAGAGAAAATATTTGCAAATTATGCATCAAACAAATCTATAACAATGGGAGAAAATATTTGCAAATTATTCACCCAGCAAGTCTATAAGAAACAAACAAATTAGGAAGCAATAAACAAGCAACCCTATTATCAAATGGGCAAAGGACATGAACAGACACATCCCAAATAGAGACACACACAAATCCAACAAGCATATGAAAAAATGTTTAACATCACTAATCACTAGAGAAATGTACATCAAAACCACAATAAGAAATTGTCTCACACCATTCAGAATGTCTGTTATTAAAAAATTTAAAAATGACAGATGCTGTCAAGATTGCAGAAAAATGGGAACACTTTTACACTATTAGTGGAAATGTAAATTAGTTTAACTACGGTGGAAACCAGTTTGAATATATCTCAGAGAACTACCATTTGACCTATCGATTCCATTATTGAACATATACCTAAAGGAATAAAAATCAATCTACCATAAAACACATACACGTATATGTTCTTCACAGCGTGATTCACAATGGCAAAAGCATTGAATCAACCTAGACGCTCATAAACGGTGGACTGGATAAACAAAATGTCTTACATATACACCATGGAATACTACGCAGTCATAAAAATAATGAAATAAAGTCCTTTGTAACAACATAAATGGAGCTGGAGGCCATTATCCTAAGTGAATTAATGCGGAAACAGATAGCTAAATACTACATTTTCACTTATACGTACAGGCTAAAATTTGAGTACACATGGAAATAAATAAGATAACAATAGATATTGGGACCTACTTGAGGGTGGAGGGTGGGAGGAGGGTGAGGACTGACAAATGACATATCAGGTACATGCTCATTACCTGGGTGATAAAATAATCTCTATGTCAAACCCCTGCAATATGCAATTTACCCACGTAAAAAACATGTATATGCACACCTGAACCTAAAATAAAAGCTGGGAAGAAAATGCAAATTATTAAATGAGAAATTGGCACATTTCTAATCATATTAATTGATATTAAAATTATCATACGCATCAATTGTTCTGGTACGGAAGAAATAAACGAAGAGTGTTACTTTAAAAAGTTTTCAATAAAGTGCTAAATAATTGAAGAACTACTGCAGAGGACATAGAGCACACAACAATATGACAAAAAGTTTAGAAACCAGAGAGGGGCAAATCCAATAAGGTCAAAAGTCTCAATAAGTTTTCAAAAGAGAAATTCCTCAAGAAAATAAAGATGTGAAAATAAGAAGTGAAAAAAGGAGCAAGTCTTCAAATTGAAAACAAATTAGTAGTCTTTTATTCGGGACATGTTTGAAAAACAAAGGTGTAATATCTATTCTATGAAATAATACATAGAACTACAGCCAAGTATTTAAAAATTTGAAGTCATTTCCATCATGTTTATTAATACAGGACAAGATTCAGAGTACTACAATAACATTATCCTAGGTTTTACAACTGTGAAAACAATCTCTATGCATTTATATTATATACATATTTATATATGGTAACATGAGTGTGGAGAGAAATATGGTCACCTATGTACACCAGAATACTTGGTCTGGTTAACAGAAAGATGAGAAAGAAGAAACGAAGCTTACACAGTTTGTTGACTACTTGTACAAAGAACATAATAAACATGGGAACCTAGCTGGGTGTAAAGAAATAAAAATAAAATGTTGTGCGTATAAACCACATTTTCTTTATCTATTCCTTTGTCAATGGACATCAAATTTGTTTTCACATCTTGGTTATTGTGAACAATGATGCAATGAGCATCAGAGTGCAAGTGTTTCTTTGAGATCCTGATTTCAATTATTTTAGGAACATATACAGAAGTCGGATTGCTAAACCAAATGTATTTATTTAATTTTTATTTTTGATGAATCTACATACTGTTTTCTACTATGATAAGTGAAAAAGTCAATCAGAGAAAGGCATTTAAGGCATGATTCTACTGACATGAGCTATCTAAAGTAGTCAGCCTCATAGCAGAAAGTAAAACAGAGATTGCCAGGAGCTGAGGGAAGAAATATGTGGAGTTGCTATTCAATTGTATAAAGTTATATTTATGTGAGATCAAGGTAAGTTGTGAAGGAAGACAAGATGGCCAACTAGACACACACAAGTGGAATAGCTCCTGTGAAGCTATGATAACTGGAATGCTTTTAACAGATCTTCAGAGAGAAGGTGCCATGAAAGCACAGACGGAAGACTCAGAAGCTGGCCTGATGGAGGAGAAAGCTAGGAACCCTATACAGTCTACTGCACACTGAGACTTATTTTTGAACTGCAACAGTGTCAGGGGAACATATGATTTAAACTGGCAAGGAGCAACCCTCTCTCACCAGGGGCATCTGGCACCATGGCAGGAGGGGACCCCTCAACCACCATGGACCGTTGAAGTGTCAGGGAGAAGTGCTTAGAGAAGTGGTGGGGTAGCAAATCAGCTGATGTAGAGCCCACAGGGCTTGGTGCAGGAGCATCTATAGTGGAGCACTGCAAGAAATGGCCATTCCCCTAGGCTTGAATTGCTATCATAAGAGACTTTAGCCCTAAGGGAACTGTCGGACCTAATCTCTGAGGGGTGGCCTTGCACCATCAGACAGGGATGGTCCAACTTGAGCACTCTTTGGTCTGTTTTCCTCCCCTGGTGCCTCAGCTTTGCCACACCTACTTACAGGACAGTCTTGGGTGCCCTGGGAGCCCACACTATAGCTTCTGCATGAGGGGACTGTGTCTGACTGGTGGAGAGCTCCAGCAAGGTAGCTCCTATGACCACACACCAGCCCACACATTCTCTCCCTGTACGATAGCTTCCCCAAGCCCATGGTAACTTCCCATGTCACTTTGCAGGCACACGTCTGCATGGGCATGTTTTGCTTTACTTGTCCCACTAGCATGCAAGAGTGCAGCATGCCCTCCAACCCCACTGACTGCCATTGCAGATGGAAACTTGGAAGGCAAAGTGCCAGCAAGCCTTGCCCCTACCAGCACCCTACCCTTAAGCTGAGGCTGCACAGAGGACAGAGGATCCTCTCACACACTTAGCAATCACGCCTGCTTGTGGGGCATAGAGAAAGCATCTAGACTTGTGCTGGCCAGCAGTTTGCCCCAAGCCAACACCGACTCCAGTGCAACAGCACACACAGACTTTAGCAGGAGCCCCTGTTCTCTCCTAGATGCCTTGTTTCTGCCACTGTGATGAATGCCTGCATCAAGGCATGCACTCCTACATTTTCTAGCACTCTGCTGAGGTACTGCACCTCATCCCTCTGACCCCCCAGCACAGTGGACTCCAAACCTTAAGGAGCCAGAGAACAAAATTAGAACCCAGGGCTGGGCGCGGTGGCTCACATCTGTAATCCCAGCACTTTGGGAGGTCGAAGTGGGTGGATCACGAGATCAGGAGATTGAGACCATCTTGGCTAACACAGTGAATCCCCATCTCTACTAAAAATACAAAAAAAAAAAAAAAATAGCTGGGCATGATGGCAGGTGTCTGTATTGCCAGCTACTCAGGAGGCTGAGGCAGGAGAATCGTGTGAACCTGGAAGGCAGAGCTTGCAGTGAGCTGAGATTGCACCACTGCACTCCAGCCTGGGTGACAGAGTGAGACTCTATCTCAAAAAAGAAAAAAACATGGAACCCAGTACAGGTCTTTCAGATTTAGAGCACACAGTCCAGGAGTTGGGAGCTGCTAAAATCTCCCACAAATTAGGCCAGTCTGCTGAATCCACCTCATATCACAATCAAATCGTCAAGGTCATAAAATAGGATAAAAGCAAAGAAAATGTAACCTTAGTAACCTCAGAGATTGAAGGTAAATAAGTTCCAAAAGATGAGAAAGAATCAGTGCAAGAACAATAAAAACTTAAAAAATTCAAGTGCATTCTTGCCTCCAAATGACCATATTATCTCTCCAGTAAGGGTTTGGAACTGGACTGAAGCTGAGATGGCTGAAACAACAGAAATATAATTCAGAATATGGACAGGAATTAAGTTCATTGAGCTACAGAAGTATGTTATAACCTAATGCAAGGCAGGTAAAAATCATGACAAAGCACTGTAGTAGCTGACAGACAAAATAGCCAGTATGGAGAAGAATGTAATCAACCAGAAAGACCTGAAAAACACACTATAGGAATTTCAAAATGCAATCACAATGTTTAATAGCAGAACAGACCAAAGTGAGAAAAAGTCCCAGAGTTTGAATGCTGGCTTTCTGAAATAAGACAGGCAGAAAAAAATAGAGACAAAGGGAAGAAAATGAATAAACAAAACTTCAAAGAAATATGGGATAATGTAAAGAGAATGAATCTATGACTGATAGGTGAACCTGCAAGAGATGAGGAAAATAGAACCAACCTGAAAAACATATTTCACAATAACATCAGTGAGGACTTCCCCAACCCAGCTAGAGAGGCCAACACTCAAATACAGGAAATGCAGAGAATACCAGTAAGATACTTATTTACTTGGGGAATTATCCCCAACACACAATTCTCCAATTTCAAAATGAAAGAAAAAATATTAAAGGCAGCTGAAGAGAAAGGTCAGGTCAACTACAAAGGGAAGACCATCAAACTAACAACAGACCTCTCAGCTGAAACTCTACAAGCCAGGAAAGTTTGAGGGCCAATATTCAATATTCTTAAAGAAAAGAAATTCCAACCCAGAATTTTATATTTGGCCAAACTAAACTTCATTCGTGGAGGAGAAATGAAATCCTTAACGGACAAGCAAATGCTGAAGAAATCTGTTAACACATTTTTCAGGAGCTCTTCCTAGTAGAAGCACTAAATATGGAAAAGAAAGACTATTACCAGCCACTACAAAAACACACTGAAGTACACAGACCACTGACACTATAAAGCAACCACATAAACAAGCCTGCAAAACAACCAGCTAACATCATGATGACGGAATCAAATCTACACACATTGATACTAACCTTAAATGTAAATGGGCTAGATGCTCCAATTAAAAGACACAGAGTGGCAAGCTGGATAAATAATCAAGACCCATTGGTATGCTGTTTTCAATAGACCCATCTCAAGCAATCACACATATAGGCTGAAGATAAAGTGACGGAAAAAACCTACCAAGGAAATGGAAAACAGAAAAAAGCAGGGGTTGCAATTGCATTTTCAGACAAAACAGACTTTAAACCAACAAAGATTTTAAAAGACAAAGCAGAGCATTACATGATAAAGGGTTCAATTCAGCAAGAAAATGTAACTATCCTAAATATATATGCACCCAACATTGGAACACCCAGATTTATAAAGCAAGTTCTTAGAGACCTTTAAGAGACTGAGACTCACAAACAATAATTATGGGAGACTTTAACAGTCAACTGACAACATTAGACAGATCTAGAGCAATAGATATCAACAGAACTCTACACCTATGAACAATAAAATATACATTTTTACAAGGCAGATACTCCAACAATTGATCCCATTAATAGAAGTAGAATACTTTTCAGCAAAAGCAAAAGAACTGAAATCATAACAGTCTATTGGACCATGGCACGATCAAATTAGAAATCAAGACTAAGAACTTCACAATGTCTTACAGTCACCTGAAAACTGAATACCTGCTCCTGAATAACTTTTAGGCAAATTCAGACAAAATTAAGAAATTTTTTGAAACTAATGAGAGCAAAGATACAACCTACCAGAATCTCTGGGATGTACCTAAGGCAATCTTAAGAGTGAAAATTACAACACTAAATGCCCACATCAAAAAGTTAGAAAGATCACAGTTTAGCAATCTAACATCCCAACTAAAAGAGCTACAGAACCAAGACCAAACAAATTCTGAAGCTAGTAGAAGACAACAAATAATGAAAATCAGAGCTGAACTGAAGGAGATTGAGATTTAAAAAACATTCAAAAGATCAACAAATTCAGGAGCTTTTTTTTTTTTTTTTTAAATAATAAAATAGATACGCTACTAGCTGGATTAACAAATAAGAAAAGATAAGACTGAAATAAACTCAATGAGAAATGATAAGGGGGATATTACCAGTGACTCCACAGAAATACAAATAAGCATCAGAGAATATGTTGGGCACCTCTATGCACACAAACTAAAAAATATGAAAGTAATAGAGAAATTGCTGGACACATATACCCTCCCAAGGCTTAAACAGGAAAAAATAAAATCCCTGAACAGACCACTAATAAGTTCTGATACGAGCAGTAATAAATAGCCTACCAATTTAAAAAAGTACGGGACCAGAAAGATTTGCAGCTGAATTCTACCCGATGTAGAAAGAAGAGCTGGTACCATTATTACTGAAACTATTTCAAAATATTGAGGAAGAGAGACTTCTCTATAACTCCTTTTATGAGGTTAAGATTAACCTGATACCAAAACATGCCATAGATGCAACAACAAAAAAGAAAATGTTAGGCTAATACCTTTGAAGAATATTGTTGCAAAACTTGCCAACAAAATACTGGCAAGCCAAATGCAGGATCACATCAAAAAGCTCATCCACAATGATGAAGTAATCTTTATCCCCGAGATGCAAGGTGGATTCAACATATGTAAATTATTTAATGTGATTCATCACATAAACAGAACTAAAGACAAAAACTACACGATTATCTCAACTGATGAAGAGAAAGCTTTTGATAACATTCAGTTTAAAAACTCTCAGCACACTAGGTATTGGAGAAACATACCTCAAAATAATAAAAACCATCTATGGCAAACCCACAGCCAATATCATACTGAATGAGCAAAACCTGGAAGTATTCTCATTGAAAAGCAGCACAAGAGAAGGGTGACTTCTGTCAGAACTCCTATTCAACAAAGTATTGAAATTCCTGGCCAGAAGAATTAGTCAAGAGAAATAAATAAAAGGCATCGAAACAGGAAAAGAGGAATTCAGACTATTCTTGTTTGCAGATAACATAATTCTATACCTAGAAAATCTGAGAGTCTCAGCCCAAACACCCTTAAGCTGGTAAAGAACTTCAGCAAAGCCTCAGGATACAAATTTTATGCACAGAAATTACGAACATTTCTACACACTAACCACAATCAAGCCAAGAGTCAAATCAGGAACTTACTCTCTTTAACAATTACCACAAAAAGAATAAAACACCTAGCAATACAGCAAACCAGGTAGGTGAAAAATCTCTACAAAGAGAACTACAAAACACTACATAAAGAAATCATACATGACACAAACTAATGGACATTCCATGCTCAGGGATAAGAAGAATCAATATCAATATTGTTAAAATGATCATACTGCCCAAAGCAATTTATACATTCAATGCTATTTCTGTTAAACTACCACTGGGATTCTACAGAGAACTAGAAAAGACTATTTTAAAATTCATATGAAAGAAAGAAACAAAAAAAGCCCAAATAGCCAAGGTAATCCTAAGCAAAAAGAACAAAGCAGGAGACGTGATGCTACCCAACTTCAAACTATATTACAGGGCTACAGTAACCAAAAAGTCATGGTATTGGTACAAAAACACATATAGAACAATTCAAAAGAATAGAGAATCCAGAAATAAGACTACACATATAAAACTAAAGCAGCTAAGTGGCTACATTGCCTGGGGCATATATCTGGGGTTTGTCATCTCACACCAGGAAATGTTAGGACACAGACACACACTAGGAATTTAGAAGTAAAGGTTCAATAGGCAGAAGAAAGGAGAAAGAAAACTAGCTGTCTCTGTTGAGAGAGAGGGGTCTTCTGAGCAGAAACAACCAGTTGGTGATGGATGCACCAGATTTTATAGTCCAGCTTGAGGAGGTGGTGCGTGATTTACACAGGGCTCACAGATTGGTTAGATCAGGTGTAACATTTACATAGAGAATGGGGAAGGCTGGTCACCTTAGCCTAATCTTACTATGCAAATGAATTCTCCCCTTGGCTGGTGCCATCTCGTCTTTTTTTTTTTACTGTACATGTGGCTGGCAGAGAAGGGAAGATGGACCTGCCATCTTGAACATATCTACTCCCTAGTTCCTGCTGGCATTCACCTGTGCAAACTCCCAGCTTGCTTGTCTATGTCTTCAGCTCAATTTTACAGGTTGCTGATCTTCGTTAGACAATGATTTTGGGCTATTTCTCATTAAAAATATAAGCCTTACTGAGGACTCCCATATCCTTAATATCTGCCTAAGTGATTTCTTCTTAACTCCTATATCATCCCCCACTCAGGAATGTAATCCTAACTGCTTTTACTGGGTGTTTGGCAATGACTATTTCTGGCTACTTCTTGCTGAAAATGGGCGTCCATTTGGGGACAACAGCTAGGACTCCTCCTGGGGTCAATCTAAGGGTCCTGAGAAGAAAGGTATGTCAATGTATGGTCTGACCTACAGCACCATTTGTAGTTTGATAGTTTCTAGGTGAGAGAAAACATTTCAGGTTATCATATTGAGTAGACAAGGTCTAAACATAAATATAAAACATATGAGCAAAAGGGGGCTTAATAATGGAACTAATCAGTTCCACAAAGAACACTGTGATTCATTAAAATGGAGTTGTGGCCATTCAAGGCTGAAGTCTGTATTTTCTCTTAACCTGTCTATTATTTTAACTTTATCTTTAAGCACTTGTTGGTTTTCTTCTACTTGACTTGAGGTATTGATCCAGAAGCAGCATGTTTCATTTAAGATTGTACAGGTATCACCTACCTCAGCTGTAAGGACATCTAGGACCCATCTACTCTGTGCTACTACTGAGGTTACAGAGTCTATGGATTGTTGTTGTGCTTCTATGGCTCTTACTGTTGCCTTCCACCCTCATTGCATCATAATGGAAATATTAAGTACTGACTTTCAAGGGGAGGAATACTAGCAAACCAGAGTGGTCTCTGATTATAGAATTTCTCATCCATGGTCTTTCTAAGATGGGATTGTCATGCTCATGCCCTTGCCATCTTCTCTTTAAGTTAAATCTCTATTATGAGGGCATGGAAATGATAGATCTCTTTATTTGGTGTATCTGAGACAGTGCACTTTATAAAAAGGAACCTAGGTTAGGGATATCCCCAGATGATGCAGATATGTCAGTTGAATTTACAAACAACAGATTGAGGACCACTGCTACTATAATGCAAGTTTCTCACCAGTACCTAGGGAGGATTACGTGTAGCTAGGAGCCACAAAGAAAATATTATCCTGTCCCCTGAAGAGATAGTTCTAAGTTGTGACTTGTGAGGAACACAGGCAGACCTTTCTCATATGTTACAAGCTTTCTCCACTTACATATAATAGAAGCATATTTGGAATAGGGATATTCATACTCCAGATAGTCATTCACAATGCCATTTGGAATCTTACGTGCTAAATGAGAAGGGTTCAACTGACAAATGGAGTTTTGAGAAATTAGGGACATAATATGTCCTGGCCAATATCACAGATCATCTTTGTGGCAAGGATTGTCAATCCAGATGTCTCCAGTTTAACCACAGACTTGTAGACCACTACTGTTAGTAAACATCATACAAGGGTCTGGAATTCTGTGAGGGGGAATGTTTGGAAAAACCCGTAAGTTATTTTTTACATTATAGTCAAGGGAGTTACTTAGAGCATGCCACTCCCATTGGGATTTCCAACTGGAAGGAAAGGCTAGATTCTGAAAACCCCCCTTGTAGGGCTTCTGATCCTTTTAGATCACCCTTACTGTGCTTTCCTCCCCAAATCCTTGAGCTATCAGCAATTACAAGTGCAATGTTACAATATTTGCAATCTCCCAAACATTCTAAATACTGGTCTTTCCCTGCTGCTTTAGAGCAGAGGCATTTACCATTACTTGGTCAACTTTTCTCAGCCTGAGGGTATGAAGCTTATCTTTAGGGAGAGTGTTCTTTGGCACTGGGGGCAGAGTATTTTCCTGAAAGGAGTTAGTTAACTAATTGAAAGTGTTCTCATACCATGTCCCATTTATGCCTGATAAGTCTTTAAGGGTTAAAGCTAAGGCTAACAAAGGGAATCCTAAGACAGTAAGTTCCAGGTTATTGAGAGGTTCCTCAGTGTTATTGAACCAAGCAAACTGCTCAGGACAGACCGAGCAATTAGTCTTGATGTACAAAGGGGCCATGGCTGATATTGCATGAGCTAAAGTGTGTGATGTATAACTCAACTCAATAAAAAGTCCTAACAGACTCAGTGATAGTAAAACTTTTATGTCCCCTTCTTTTTTGGTAACTATTATCCCTACAATTATGTGTCAAAAAGAAGCTCCAATGTTTAATGGCAAATCTTTAGAGAAAAAGTAGAAATGACCAAATGGAAGAGGTGGAACTCAATAAGATGAGTTGCCTTTGCTCCTTTACTTATCTCTTATGATTTTCAGTTTAAGGTCTCCTATTCATTCACATTGGTATCCAAGATATTCCTCTGAGCTGTCAGGGCTTGCTCTCTCAGCTTTTCAGGCTTTGACTTAAGTGTGCTGTATCCAGGAGTTTATGTCTGTAACTTTTACTGCCAAGGGGGTTGAAAAGAGAAATGATGCAAGTCACTTCCCAGCTTGGGCTTATGGAAGGAGAGAGGGGAGAGATTTTACCAATACCAAATTTCCTGGGTTACATAAAGATGGCCCTACTTCTTAGGATTGGGAAGGTGGTCTTACTTCTTGGGACTGGCTTCTGCTGGTTGAGTTAATTTCTGTTTAAAGTGAGCCAGAGAAGTTACATGCTTAATCAATTCAGAGGTCGTTTGGCCTAATAAGAATTCATTGGTGAGAAATGACTGTCTGTACAAGACCTCAAAAGGGCTTAGACCTAATTTTGAAGGCGTGTTTCTTACCTGCAGTAAAGCCATGGGAAGAAACATGTACTTTACTGAAGTTTTACAAAACTGGGCCTTAGATTTTGAAATCTTATATTCTCTGTTGGCTAGGGAATTAAGAAGAGCTTCAATGACTTCCTGAGAAGCTTCTTCAGTTGGGGAACAGAGTAGTATATCATCCACCTATTGTGAAACCTTGACCTGAAAATAGAAAATCTCAGAGAGGTCTTTTGACAATGCCTGTCCAAACAAATGAGGGCTATCTTGAAATCCTGAGACAGCACCGTCCATGATAACTAGGCAGTTTGGCCAGAGGGATTTTCGAAGGCAAGCAGATATTGTGAGTCAGGATGTAATGGTATACAGAAGAAGGCATTCTTTAAATTGAGGACTGCAAACCATTTAATTCCCTCAGATATTTGGGTCAGCAAGGTACAAGGATTAAGTACAACCAGATGGATCGGGACTTGGCCTTACTACTGACGCAGAGGTCCTGAACTAGTCTCCGTTTCCCACTGGGTTTTGCACTCCTAATACTGGGGTGTTGCAGGGGTTTTTGCAGGGTTTGAGGAGGCCCTGAATCTTCAGGTTATTAATAACGGCTTCTAGCGCTTTCCTAGCCTCTGGCTGTAAGGGATATTGTTCCTGGTTAAGAAAAAAAGTGGGGTGCTTAAGATGGATCTGGACTGGCCTAGTGGTTACTGCTCAACTTAGTCTTCCTTGAGTTGTCCACACTTCTGGATTCATACTACCTTCCACTAGTGGGAAGCAAACAGCTTGTCCTGGGGTTATAAGAATACTAGCCCTCATGTGAGCTACAATTTCTCTACCTAATGAAGGAGTGGGGCCTTCTGACATAATTAAAAAGGCATGTGTAAGCCGGGCACGGTGGTTCACACCTGTAATCCCAGCACTTTGGGAGGCCAAGGTGGGCAAATCATCTGAGGTTGGGAGTTCGAGACCAGCCTGACCAACATGGAGAAACCCTGTCTCTACTAAAAATACAAAATTAGCTGGGCATGGTGTCGCATGCCTGCAATCCCAGCTATTCAGGAGGCTGAGGCAGGGGAGGCGGACATTGCAATGATCCGAGATCGCACCATTGCCTCCAGCCTGGGGAACGAGCAAAATTCCATCTCAAAATGAATAAAAAAGACATGTGTAAATAGTAGTTTTCCCCATCTGCAACTAAGGGGTTGTGAAAAATATCAAATTAGAGTTTTTCCTGACATACGCATCACGTGCATGCCAAGGGAAGAGGAGAAATCTGGATTAGAGAGGAGAAGAGAAAAGCAGGCTTCTGTGTCCAGAATGACATCTACTTTTCTTCCTTCAATTTCCAGAATTACCTGGGGTTCCTGTGCTGTAATGGCAGTTTGAGCTGCTGGAGTCGGGGGTTTGTAGCCTGGGACCCATGAGTCCTTATGGACATTCTGTGAGGCTGGTTTAGAACTCAGTGATTTTAATCTCTGGGCAATCTGATTTCCAGTGGTTCCCACCACATGCAGGACGGGGTCATGGTGATTTCTTCTTGATGCTTGGGTGCTCCTACTTGAAGTGTACTGACCTGCCACACTGATAGCAACTAGCAAATGGACCTTGGAGATCCTGGACTTTGCAAGCTTGCAAAGCAGCCACTAGAATCTCTGTTCTTCTCTTCTGCTTCCTCTCTTTCTCCTGGTCCGCCTCCTGGTCCCCATTATAAAAGACCAAGGAGGCCACCTCCAGGAGGTTCTATAAGGTGCCATCTGGTCCTATAGTCTGCTTCTATAGTTTTCTTCTAATATTAGGAGCTGCCTGTGTAATAAACTTGTCATTTCAAATAAGCTGTCCCTCCACTGACTCAGGGGATAGGGAGGTGTGCTTTATGAGTGCCTATCTGCTTTTCCATTAAGGCTGTGGGAATCTCATCTAGCTTTTGTTCTGTCATGGACATTTTAGAGTAATTAAGAGGTTTGGCCCTAGTTCTTCATAGGCCCTCCAGTACGTACATTAAAAATGGTTCCTTTTCCATTCATCTGTAGCATCACTGGGATTACAGTTAGGGTTGCCAAGAGGAACTGCTTCCCTTCCTACTGGGAAAGTTTCCATTATCTATTTGCCTCCCTTGTTTTCTCTTTTCCTTTTATGCCTACAATAAAAGACACATTGCTCATCTCTGAAATTCCCTGCTGCCTGCAGAGCTGCCTGCTTCTAAGCTGCAATTAGGGTTTGGCTTAGAAGCAGCATAACATCCCTCCATGAGAGGTCAAATACCTGAGTTAAATTTTGGAAGGCTTCTATATATCTACTAGGATCATCAGAATATTGGCCTAATTCTCCCTTCACTTGCCTAAGTTCTTGCAATGAGAAGGGAACTTGAACTTTAGTAGAATCAACTCCATTGGGCAGTTCCTTTAGTGGTAAGAGTGAAGGTGGGGGAGTGGGAGATTTTAAAGATAGTGGAGATGGAAGAGCTGGTGGTGTGGTTAGAGGTGGCCCCAGATAAGGGAGACTGGAAGGGTTGGGACACCCTATAGCTGTCTCAGATGGTTTTCCCAGAAACATAAGACGTCTTAGGCAATTCTATTCAGGACATCGACATGCACAAAGAGTTCGAGATGACGATGCCAAAAGCAATTGCAACAAAAACACAAATTGACAAATGAGATCCAATTAAACTAAAGAGCTTCTGTACAGCAAAAGAAACTATCAACAAAGTAAACTGACAACCCATGGAATGGGAGAAAATTTTTGTAAAGTATGCATCAGACAATGGTCTAGTATCTACTATGTGTAAAAAACTTAAATTTACAAGAAAAAACATTAAAAAGTGGGCAAATGACATGAAATGACACTTTTCAAAAGAAGACATAGAGATGGTGAAAAATAATACGAGAAAAACTGAACATTATTGATCATTAGAGAAATGCAAATAAAAAACCACAATGAGATATCATCTCACACCAGTCAGAACACCTATTATTAACATGTCAAAAATATCACATGCTAGTGAGATTGTGGAGAAAAAGGAATGTTTATCCACTGCTAGTGGCAGTGAAAATTAGTCGAACCATTGTGGAAGACAATGTGTTGGTTTCTTAAAGTTCTAAAGACAGAAATACCATTTGACCCAGCAATCCCGTTACTGGGCATATACCCAAAGGAATATGAATTGTTCTACTATAAAAACACATGGACATGTAGGTACATTTCAGCACTATTCACAATAGCTAAAACATGGAATCAACCCAATTCTCATAAATGATAGACTGAATAAAGAAAATGTGGTACATACACTCCATGGAACTCTATGCAGCCATAAAAAAAAAATGAAATCATATTTTCTTGCAGGCACATAGTTGGAGCCAGAGGCTGTTATCCTTACCAAACTAATGCATGAACAGAAAACCAAATACTACATGTTCTCACTTATAAGTGGGAGCCGAATAATGAGAGCACATTGACACACAGGAGAACAACGTACACTGAGCCTTTTGGAGGGAGAAGGGTGGGAGGAGGGAGAGGATCATAAAAAATTGGATTTTAGGCTTAATACTTGGGTGATGAAATAATCTGTACCACAACGCCTCATAACACAAGTTTATCTATGTAACAAACCTGCATATGTAACCCTGAACTTACAATAAAAGTTAAAAAAATAAAGTAAAATAAATAGTATGTTCTAGAGATCTACCGTATGAAACAACAGTATGCTTGTATTTAAACAGTATGTGTGCACTTAATAATTTATTAAAATTGTAGATTAATGTCACATTTATTTTCAATGAATAAGTGAATAAATGAATGAATGGATGAATGAATGAATGCACATGTTGTGGTGACTCTCAGTAGGGGGAGTGCTTAACTTTTCTATAGTTATTCATACATGTGTTTTATAATTCTGCTATGACACCATGAAACCTTCCAGAAGGATGACTCAACCAGTATAGCCAGGTTGAGAACCCTTGTTTATATACTTTCAGAGGATTTCCTATAATCAGTATTTCTGCTATTTTAATAGCTATTGCTATTAGATACCTTTTGTTCTAAAAAAATGCCTGACACCCATTCTCAAAATATGGCTTCTGTTCTACTATACTACATTTTAAATTATAGACAGCTTATTTAGTCTTAGATGTCATATTCATCTAAATATATTTTCTTCATTTCAAAAATCAAATTTCCCATCTAAGTCCAGCTCTAAGTAAGATAGAAGGGTAGTTTTCATTTCGTTTTTTTGGCCTTATTTAATTTGTATATCTAAGTGTGTTAGATTGGTTACTTGGAAATCATTCTCTCTGTTTCTCTTTTTGAGAATATTTTAATTAACTTTTCTTGAATAGACATATTGACACAAAATTACGTAAATTTTTATTTTTTTAACATCTGTAATTGTAAGACTTTCTTCATTCTTGTTATTGGCTATTTTTGCTTCTGTTCCTCTTTTCTTGGTTTCTCTTACTAACATTGTATTTTATTTGTTAGTTCTGTCAAATAAACAATTTTTGGTGTTTGGGATTTTTATATTGAAGGTTTCCTTTTCTTTTGTTTTTATTTTTTATTAATTTTCATCTTTATCTCTGTGATTTTCTTCTTTCTAATTTCTTAAATACATTCTACTTCTCTTTTTCACTGTATATTTTTCTAAGCATACATAAAATGCTAAATTTCTCCTAGTAGTCAGTTAATATAGTTTTCCAAAGTTAGGTAGGCCTTTGATTATTATTCAGTTTAAATATTTTCTAACACATATTATAACTTCTTCTGGACCTGTCATTTATTTGGGAGTGTATTTTTGTTATCAAATAAGTGTGCTTTCTCGCATATTTTGTTACTGATTTCTAAATTGGTTATATTGAAGTGGGAGAATTGAATGGCACAAATACCATTAACTTTCCCTCCCTTCCTTCC
The DNA here is from genome assembly GCF_002776525.5 of Piliocolobus tephrosceles. Taxonomy (NCBI): domain Eukaryota; kingdom Metazoa; phylum Chordata; class Mammalia; order Primates; family Cercopithecidae; genus Piliocolobus; species Piliocolobus tephrosceles. Next base: position 29,266,425 of record NC_045437.1, read on the forward strand.
TTCCTTCCTTCCTTCCTTCCTTCCTTCCTTCCTTCCTTCCTTCCTTTCTTCCTTCCTTCCTTTTATTTTTATTTTTAGACGAAGTCTAGTTCAGTTGCCCAGGCTGGAGTGCAGTGGTGATGTGGGCTCTGCTTCCTGGTTCAAGAGATTCTTTCACTGCAACCTCTGACTCTTTGGTTCAAGCAATTCTTTTGCCTTGGCCTCCTGAGTACCTGGGAATGCAGGCACTAATCACCACACCCAGCTTTTATTTGTATTTTTAGTAGAGACAGGATTTCACCGTGTTGGCCAGGTTCGTCACAAACTCCTGACCTCAAGTGATCCACTCGCCTCGGCATCCCAGAGTGCTGCGATTACAGACGTGAGCCAACACATCATGCCCAGAAGAGTAATGTAAATTTTTTGAGGATGTATTTTGGTCAGACACAAAGTTAGTTTTCATAAGTAATTCATGTATTTTCAAATAAATGTGATTTACTAGTCGTTTAATGCAATGCTTCATATGGTTCTGATACGGTTTGGCTGTGTCCCCATCCACATCTCACCTTGAATTGTAGCTCCTATAATTCTCAGATATTGTGGGAGGGGCCTAGTGGAAGAGAATTGAATAATGGGGGTAGTTTCCCCTATACTGTTCTCCTGGTAGTGGATAAGTCTCACCAGATTTGATGATTTTATAAGGAGTTTCCCCTTTTGCTTGGCTCATTCTCTCTTGTCTGCCATCATGTGAGATGTGCCTTTCATCTTTTGCCATGATTATGAGGGCTTCCCAGACATGTGGAACTAAGAGTCCAGTAAACCTCCTTTTCTTTATAAATTACCCAGTTTCAGGTATGTCATTATCAGCAGCATGAGAAAGGGTTAATATAGATTCCATTAAATAATATTTGTTAATTGTGTTATTAATACACTTCTCTTTATCATGTTTTATCTGCATGATTTCTCAAATTTAAAAATTATATTAAAATTTTATACAAAATACTAACAGTAGGTTCACAAGATTCTCAATCTACTCCAGCCAAAATCTATTATTGTTATTCTGAGATTTGCTTTTAGGGATACGTTTAGGAGTCCCTTCACATGTTTAGATTATTCTGATATGATCCAAATTATCTCTCATAATTCTCTCATTAATGTATAACATTAAGGTATATTTTGACTACTATGAATATAAGTGCACTGGCTCTGGTTTTTTGCTGGTTGATTGGTTTTGTTTTGGATCCTTTCAGAAATTTATTTTCCCTTTACCAGGAAAAAATATGTATTTGACTAAAAAAAGTAAACTATATTTATTTTGGTTATTGATATACTTTTCTCTTGTACACAAGTGCTAAATTCAAACTTTGCATACATTTTTGAAGCTTCTGTTTACATCACATCAGCTAACATTTCATTAGCTAAAACAAGTTATCTGAGAGAGTGTGGAATTAGGACTGCCGACCCACATAAGGACCCATTTATCCCAAATTATCTGGGCAGATTATTTCCGCTATCCTTTTTTTTTAACAATTTTAAAACAAACAAATCTTACCATACCCTTTTATATAGCAAAGATTTTTTATCCCCCTCTATATATAGGATGTAGTCCTTCATGCCCTCAGCTTTATGCAAAGACTTCTTACTAAATTTCTCATCTCCTTTGCTACTGAGTTTATAAAAATACAAAAATTAGCCAGGTGTGGTGGCATGCACCTGTAATCCCAGCTACTCAGGAGGTTGAGGTGCGAAGAGTCATTTGAACATGGGTTTATCTCCTATCCTACAAGCCTGTGCTATCATTGGATGGTAGTTTCTGGTCTCTAGGATTCAGTTAGAAAACAGGATGGGGCCAGGTGTGGTGGCTCACGCCTGTAATCCCAGCATTTTGGGAGGCCACGTTGGGAGGATCACTTGAGGTCAGGAGTTCGAGACAAGCCTGGCCAACACGGTGAAACTTCTTCACTACTAAAAATACAAAAATTAGCCAGGTGTGGTGGCATGCACCTGTAATCCCAGCTACTCAGGAGGTTGAGGTGCGAAGAGTCATTTGAACATGGGTTTATCTCCTATCCTACAAGCCTGTGCTATCATTGGATGGTAGTTTCTGGTCTCTAGGATTCAGTTAGAAAACAGGATGGGGCCAGGTGTGGTGGCTCACGCCTGTAATCCCAGCATTTTGGGAGGCCACGTTGGGAGGATCACTTGAGGTCAGGAGTTCGAGACAAGCCTGGCCAACACGGTGAAACTTCTTCACTACTAAAAATACAAAAATTAGCCAGGTGTGGTGGCATGCACCTGTAATCCCAGCTACTCAGGAGGTTGAGGTGCGAAGAGTCATTTGAACATGGGTTTATCTCCTATCCTACAAGCCTGTGCTATCATTGGATGGTAGTTTCTGGTCTCTAGGATTCAGTTAGAAAACAGGATGGGGCCAGGTGTGGTGGCTCACGCCTGTAATCCCAGCATTTTGGGAGGCCACGTTGGGAGGATCACTTGAGGTCAGGAGTTCGAGACAAGCCTGGCCAACACGGTGAAACTTCTTCACTACTAAAAATACAAAAATTAGCCAGGTGTGGTGGCATGCACCTGTAATCCCAGCTACTCAGGAGGTTGAGGTGCGAAGAGTCATTTGAACATGGGTTTATCTCCTATCCTACAAGCCTGTGCTATCATTGGATGGTAGTTTCTGGTCTCTAGGATTCAGTTAGAAAACAGGATGGGGCCAGGTGTGGTGGCTCACGCCTGTAATCCCAGCATTTTGGGAGGCCACGTTGGGAGGATCACTTGAGGTCAGGAGTTCGAGACAAGCCTGGCCAACACGGTGAAACTTCTTCACTACTAAAAATACAAAAATTAGCCAGGTGTGGTGGCATGCACCTGTAATCCCAGCTACTCAGGAGGTTGAGGTGCGAAGAGTCATTTGAACATGGGTTTATCTCCTATCCTACAAGCCTGTGCTATCATTGGATGGTAGTTTCTGGTCTCTAGGATTCAGTTAGAAAACAGGATGGGGCCAGGTGTGGTGGCTCACGCCTGTAATCCCAGCATTTTGGGAGGCCACGTTGGGAGGATCACTTGAGGTCAGGAGTTCGAGACAAGCCTGGCCAACACGGTGAAACTTCTTCACTACTAAAAATACAAAAATTAGCCAGGTGTGGTGGCATGCACCTGTAATCCCAGCTACTCAGGAGGTTGAGGTGCGAAGAGTCATTTGAACATGGGTTTATCTCCTATCCTACAAGCCTGTGCTATCATTGGATGGTAGTTTCTGGTCTCTAGGATTCAGTTAGAAAACAGGATGGGGCCAGGTGTGGTGGCTCACGCCTGTAATCCCAGCATTTTGGGAGGCCACGTTGGGAGGATCACTTGAGGTCAGGAGTTCGAGACAAGCCTGGCCAACACGGTGAAACTTCTTCACTACTAAAAATACAAAAATTAGCCAGGTGTGGTGGCATGCACCTGTAATCCCAGCTACTCAGGAGGTTGAGGTGCGAAGAGTCATTTGAACATGGGTTTATCTCCTATCCTACAAGCCTGTGCTATCATTGGATGGTAGTTTCTGGTCTCTAGGATTCAGTTAGAAAACAGGATGGGGCCAGGTGTGGTGGCTCACGCCTGTAATCCCAGCATTTTGGGAGGCCACGTTGGGAGGATCACTTGAGGTCAGGAGTTCGAGACAAGCCTGGCCAACACGGTGAAACTTCTTCACTACTAAAAATACAAAAATTAGCCAGGTGTGGTGGCATGCACCTGTAATCCCAGCTACTCAGGAGGTTGAGGTGCGAAGAGTCATTTGAACATGGGTTTATCTCCTATCCTACAAGCCTGTGCTATCATTGGATGGTAGTTTCTGGTCTCTAGGATTCAGTTAGAAAACAGGATGGGGCCAGGTGTGGTGGCTCACGCCTGTAATCCCAGCATTTTGGGAGGCCACGTTGGGAGGATCACTTGAGGTCAGGAGTTCGAGACAAGCCTGGCCAACACGGTGAAACTTCTTCACTACTAAAAATACAAAAATTAGCCAGGTGTGGTGGCATGCACCTGTAATCCCAGCTACTCAGGAGGTTGAGGTGCGAAGAGTCGTTTGAACATGGGAGGTGGAGATTGCAGTGAACCCAGATCGTTCCACTGCACTACAGCCTGGGTAACGAGGGCAAAACTCCATCTCAAAAAATAAATAAATTAATAAATAATTTTAAAAATAAGAAAACAGGCAGGAAGTTAGCTATGCTGTGAGAACTCCATGGTTCTTGCTTTCAGTTTAAATGTGATCCTCAAATTATTTATATTTATGATTTATTCTTGATTTATTTTAGGCTATTAAAGTACTGTGTGTGTGTGTGTGTGTGTGTGTGTGTGTGTGTGTGTGTGTAGTTATATATATGACAATATGGCAATTTCCAGTTTCAACTGGAAGATGTCTTAGTTTGGGTTGCTATCACAAATTACTGTAGACCAAGTGACTTAAAAATAAAAAATGTATTTTTCACATATCTGGAGGCCGAAAGTCAAAGATCAGCATGCCAGAATAATCAGGTTCAGGTAAGGACCCTCTTTCAGGTTTGCAGATGGTACCATTCTCACCTTCTCACTGTGTCATCCCATGTTGGATAGCAGAGAGACAGGGGAAGCAAGCTCTCTCAGGACTCTCATAAGGACTGTAAGTCCATCATGAGGGCTCCACCCTTATGACCAAATTACCTCCCAAAGCCCCACCTCTGAATACCATCACCTTTGGGGTAAGGGACTCAACATATGAATTTGGGGGGACAAAACATGTGGTCCGTGAGAGGAGGATTGTTCAGGATGATTACTCATAATATTAATAGAGATGTAAATTTACTCTCCTACTATCTACCTCGCCACAAATTCTCAAATGTTACGATTGCTTCCTCTCACAAAGATGTGCTAACTTTCTTCTATTAGGAACGGTATACATGGTGCTGGCTTCAACTGGGTAAGCTATATGTGGTTGGATTTCACTTGAGATTTTTCTATTTTCCCATTTTTTCTGGGAATCAGTTCAGTTTTATAATTGTCACATTATGATATAATGGTCCTAGTATTCTCACTCTCTCTCTGTGCCTTCATCCAGAGCTGAGACTATTTTCTCCCTTTATACAGACCATCATTGTAGCCACCTCTGTGAATTGAGCACAACACAGCACAGCGATTGGCCTTACTTCAAATTCCTATCAGTACTGCCTGCAGGCCAGGCCGTGTGTATCCACACATAGTACTGAATATTGTTTTTTTATTAACCTATAATTTATAACAGTGTTGGTCTTTGTGTAGCTTTCACCTCTCCATATCTCAGTATTTTTTAAGACAAAGTGATGGGGAAATATAATTTAAAACAAAATCTGTTCTGACCCAGAAATCTTCTCCAAAAAGATAGTAGAAAAAGAAAACATTTTTATTATTGAATAAGGCTTAAACCAGAATGCAATGTGCATCACAGGTACCTACTAAGAGACTGCAAGGGCAAAGAAATCTCACTTTGCTGTATAGCCAATTTGGTACAATACGTTACATATATGTTTTCAAATTCCACAATAGCTAGTCCTCAAATTAGAGGCCATAACAGCACTGTGTGTCACACACAGTTCATCCTAGGTTTGTCTAGTTATTGCAGTAACCATTCATGGTAATTACCTGAGTTTATATAGGAAGAAACAAACTTCTCATATCTTTATGACAGGACATAGTTTTGTGGCTTAGAGCCAGGCTCCCATCTAAGAAGTTATTTTGCCATTAGCACAGAAACTGAAGATGGGGTGCTATCTCCCTTTATGCTTACATTTCAAAGAAAAGACTCCTAGATACTTGAGAAAACTGGCAAAGGCTTATCTAGTTTACAAAGGATTTATATACATTTCAAAAAGTAGAGAAAGTACTTAAAATTGCAAGTTTTCTAAAGTAAACAATCTAAGAAAAAGGGAGAGCAGACATCTTTCCTTATTTTTAATAGAGAGAATTAAGATTCTTATTTTAAATTTTTATTTTCCTTTCCAAAATGGTATTTGGCATCTACACAAACACATCTTCTTTAAAATAGCACTTCTTTATTTTTATTGAGAGCTATTTCTTCTGACACTTGTTTGATCCTTAAATTTCTTGAAAGGATATAAGAGAAACCACTTGCAAATAAATGTACTTCTATGGAGGAATAAAATCTTGAGATATTAATTTAGGCTTTTATCGTGGTTAGTGTAAATTTTGTCAAAAACTTCTTTCTATCATCTATTTTATTTTTTCTGTTTAAACTTTTCTTAAACAGGGCACTTCTATGTTCAATGATCTGAGTTCAGGCCTGATAAAATAGATACACAAACAGAAAGGACAATAGGGACATCAGACAATTTAGGACCAAATGCATGTTTAGTTAGAAGCAGTAAAGACAAAACTGCTTTTGACTTAGAAGAATTTAAAAGCCAGAGGCTGAAGTACCTCTGAATCTAAAGTTTATCCAAAATTTGCAAGCTTGTAAAGAGAACACTGTATAGAAAGCACCAAATAGCTCTTCTCTCAAAAATTCCTTAATATTTACCTGGACTGGGGTTGGTGGAACATGAGAGAGAGATTAAAACAACAAATTTTGAACACTAAATTGACGGGTACAATGTTTACTCTTCAGAAAATGACCCATTGTCTTCTTCATCCAGATGTCAGGCAAATTAATAGAAACGGGTTGGGGATGAGTCTGCCTTAAGAATGACTAATGATAAATGCAAAATGCGGGCAAGTTCTGAAGGACTGTAGTTAAGAGGACATAACCATATCCAAGGTAAACCTAAAGGAGGCAGCAGCATGACAGAAAGGATTTTCTGAAATTCCACGTTTCAATGGAAGCTTGACATGTGTAGTACAGAGCTGTACAACCTCTCTCACTCCCAATCCTGACCTCTTCTGTGAGTCTCCTGAGGCTGAGAAAGGTAGATGACAGCTCAGTGTATTTCTGTCACTATTGAGTAAGAGCAAGAAAGTTGGAAAGAAAGACTCACTACACTTTCAAAATTCAAAAGGTAGGTATGGATTTACCTTTTCAGTACAGTATTGTTTCTCCAAGAGTGTTCCAGGGTCCCGTGGGCGTCTCTGGGTCAATTCAGGAAGTCTATGAGATTGAACTGTTTTTATAATAATTGTAACTTATTATTTGCCTTTTTCCTTCTCATTTTTCTCAAGAGTGTAGAGGAGAGTTCACAAGGCCATATGGCTTGTGAGATCCACAATGCATTGGATGCAGCTGTCTTCTACTAAACTAGGCCTGTGCAGTTTGGAATAATACCCACTATCCATGTATGGCTACTGAGCACTTGAAATGTGCCTAATCCTCAGTGAATGAGCTGTAAGTATAAAACACTTACTGGAGTTCAAATATTTTGTATAAAAATGAATTTAAATATCTTAATACTTGTTTAGATATTAATTACATATTGAATTTAAAATAGTTTGAATATATTGGGGGCAGTAAGATATATCACTTATATTCCACGAAATGAATGAATAACTGTGAGATCTCTTGAGATAGGACACATGACTGTTTTTTCTCTGGGTTTTCACTGCTATCTTACCCAGAGGAATGAAGTTATATTGTATAAAGATATTTTGTTTTTTATAAAACGAAACTCCCAAATTCCATTCAAGTACTTTAGTTGGTATTCTGCTGTCAATCTAAAAGCAAAAAACTGGACCAAATTAATATAAGGAGAGAGTTTATTTGGGACAAGCTTGAGATTGCAACCTGGGAGCATAGATTCCTGTTTTCCTGAATATACATTCCAATTAACAGCAGTTACAAGTGAACATTTAAAGACAAAACTGGGGGAGGTGGTAGAGAATGGACTGATACAAGTTGCCAGGAATTCTCATTGGCTTACGAAAATAGCATTGATTCATGATTGGCTATACATTTATACATTAATAAGTCGTAGGGTGTGGGTTATAATGTCTGGTGTGGCAATATTAGGTTTAATTTACAGCTACTCATGACAATAGCAAGCAGTCTGAGGATGTGAATAAATAGTTCAAAGCAGAGAGTAAGGTGTGATTGCAATCTCATTTTAATGTCTCTTTGGGCCTGATAGTTAAAAAGACTTGCATTCCTTAGATAAAAGTAATTTTCCTTTCTCATTTTCCCTTTTTACACATTGATGATCAAAATGTAAATATCAAGGTGCATACATTGTGCATACATTGCACAATTGCTATAAACTATCAACGGCTAAAAAGGAAAAAAGTTTGCTTGATTTTGGAAAACAAAACAAAAAGAATCTTCAATGTTTCAAGCAAAAAAGACATAAAAATTATTTCAATCCTTTGTTAGTTTCATATAATTAATTATTGTTCTGTTTGGTGCTGGGTTAGCAATTCTCATGAACACATCTGCTTTTTAATTAAGTCCTGGAAGTTTTTACCTAGTCTAATGGTATGGTTTCCCAAGTTACCAGAAAACTATATTCAGGAGTACTTATCAGAATCCTGTCCATTAATTTCCTTGAAGAAGAAACAAATTTTGGACTGTAGTTGATTATAAACCCTTTCTGAGAAAAATAAAAGTAAAACAATAACTATGGATGATAAAAGCCTTAGAACAGCTATAAGAAAAGACACAATTGAAAAAATTTTTTTCCTGTGACATATAACCATTTAACATAATAATTATTAAGATAATAATTTAACATCATAATTATTACTGATAACATATACTAAAACATATAAAAATTTTATGACTCTCATTAACAAATTTAATCTCAACACATATTAGTAGCACAGTTTATGCAAAAGGTGAACAAAAGTATTTTACTATCCTGAGTAATATTATATGAAAATTTTGTTTAAAAGAAAAACCCTAATTTTCACTTTGTTTCAGTACATTATTAATGCTAATGCTAACTTTAATATTAATAAAACCTTAACAACAAATCCACCTAATCAGAACCTGCTTTGACCACACAAGATAAGATTTCCATAAACCTTTTATAACCTCTTAAACTTTTCTATTACAGAGAAGAACAATGCTCCAAGAAAACCCTGTTACCTAACACAAGGGCCCAGACTTTGCCCCTGCACCAATGTGCTTTTGAAATCAACATTTAATTTTTTAAAAATTAAATAAACCCCTTTAAATTTTGGCCAACTTTATTGTACACAAATTTCATTTCACAAGATCAATCTTCCACAAACCTACAACTTGCTTAAACCATCAGTTTTATACTATCATTTACCTTAGGACAAAAATTTACTTCACTTTCCTCCTTAGCATCTTAACCACACAAAATTTGTCATGTAAAAGAAAAATTACTCTCTATTTTCACATTTCTTTACATCTTACTTTATACATTCTGCATATAAATGTGTTTGCTTTGCTTTTGTTTTTTGTTTTTTCTTGAGATGGAGCCTCGCTTTGTTGCCCAGGCTGGAGTACAGTGGCAGATTTCAGCTCACTACAACTTCTGCCTCCTGGGTTCAAGTGATTTTCCTGCTTCAGCCTCCTGAGTAGCTGATATTACAAGAGTACATCACCACGCCTGGCTAATTTTGTATTTTTAGTAGAGACAAGGTTTCATCATGTTGGCCAAGCTGGTCTTGAACTCCTGATCTTGACCTTCCAAAGTGCTGGGTTTGCAGGCGTGATTCACCACTCCTGTCCCGTAAATGTGTTTTTATTATATCCAGTAGTTTTAATCACATATATTAATTACAAATTTAACTCATAGTAACCCTAATTTCCAGAGAAAAATGAAGGAATTTATTTAATTTTGAACGGTTTTTAACTAGCATTTGTCAATGAGAACTATTTCATAATCTTTTTAGAAAAACATTTTCTTATTAATAGATGTAAATATATTTAGCTTTTTTATACCGTATAAAAGGATATTGTCAAAGTATAGAAACTTAAATGTATGTTAAACAATTAAAGTTTCAGTATTTTAATATACTTAGAAATGACTCAGACATTTCATAATTATATATTACTTAATTTAACATAACATGACCTTAACTTTTTAAATTATTGAAAAAGAATTTTGAAATTATTGTACAGGTCCTCTCTCTAATGTCTTCTCCAGTTGCCTGGTGTCCCAATTTTCTATGGGGCACCGTAGGATAGCTATAAAGAGCAAAGCCCATCTGGGTCCTGAATTTATCCACCAAGTTTAGAGCCCAGGACAGAGAACAGCATTGTAAAGAGAATGTCTATAGGATCAGGCTCCTTCTAGCATGACCGGGAGGCAAAGATGGGCCAGGGAGAAATGAATGGGTCATATTGGGCTTGATTCTTGCTTTTAGCCAGTGAGGTGCTAAGCATTTTTCCCTAGGTCTTACCATGTTTACCTGTCCAGATTCCAGAATCTATAGGCTTAAATCCTACATTATAAGCTCACAGACAAATTAAGCAAATATTTTAAAAATTATATAAATGTTACAGTTGTGTCACCTCAAAACATTTAGAAGAGACAGTATAAACTTGCTTAACCAATAGACACAGGCAAAAATGTCTAAATTTAATTATGAAGTTGTTTTTTTCTTTTCTTTTTTTTTTTTTTTGAGACTGAGTTTCACTCTTGTTGCCCAGGCTAGAGCCATCTTGACTCACCACAACCTCTACCTCCCAGGTTCAAGCTATTCTCCTGCCTCAGCCTTCCTGAATAGCTGGAATTACAGACATGAGCCACCATGTCCAGCTAATTTGTATTTTTTGTAGAGACGGGGTTTCTCCATGTTGGTCAGGCTGGTCTCGAACTCCTGACCTCAGATGATCCACCAGCCTCGGCCTCCCAAAGTGCTGGGATTACAGGAATGAGCCACCACTCCTGGCCATGTAGTCATTTCTATTTATTTTACCAACAATTTAAAAATTATCTTTATTTGCCAAGGATGACTAGTGTCCCAGAAACATGAAATCCAACAATTTAAAAATGATCTTTATTTGCCAAGGATAACTAATGTCACATAAACGTGAAAATCATTTGGCTAGTTATTTAATTTATTAGTAGTCCTTTAATTATAAGCCAATTTGGTGCCCTAGACAATATAAAAACAAACATGCATGCACATGTATACACAAAAATAAAGACAGATACAAGTAAAGAGCTTGTAGTTTTAGTTTTAAAAATTTTAGCCACAAGTCAGGTAAAACTCACTAGTTTAAAAGGACAGCTGGATTCCAACTGTGCCTGTGTAAATGAAAAAAAAAAAATGGCTGAAAACTTTACTGAGTTTTAGAGAAACAGGGTAGCAAATTCACATCTCCAAGAAGAGAGAGAGAGAATTTAAGATTTTTCAGGAAGGCATTTGGGTGTATCAGAGGAGGATTAAAAATAGATGTCAAGGTAACACAAAATCATATAAATTTACCGTAGGACATTACAAGGAGACCAGTTTAACAACACAGGTAGCTTTTAATTCAGCATCTGTTTTGCAAGCTGACCACTGAGCTCAAGGTAGCTCTTCATTAAAGAACAGATCCAACAAATCATTTGCAGCTTTTTGGGTCTAATAGTTTAAATATGTGAAAAGCAGGTGCAGCTGGAAGGCAGAGTATTTAGATTTTTAAAAATCTAAGATTCTATTTTTACACAAAATCCCTTGTTCCCCCAAACAGGCAAAAGCCATGGACCTGGGCTGCACAATACATTCGCAGTACACTTTACTACAAGGTCATTTCTCTAAGGGTTTAAATCATACATTTCTCATCTAAATGTACACATAAATGAGTAGCCCTCTGTACTAATAACTATTTACTATAAACAACGGCCCTCAGCCACCTCAAAAAGTGCAGTTCTCACCAGTGATTCACCAGCTCTCACACACACCAAGGTCAACTTCTATATCTCAGTACAAAGTAATCTCTGGTAACCTCAAAAGCCAAAAAGATAAAGTAAAGCAATGCAAAGGAGAGTTTAGTTTTAGACTTGAGAGTTATGTGTCCATGATTCTTTAGACTACACTGAAAGATCTCAAAAAGGAGTAGTTGGTGCATTTTTTTGTGTTTCGTAAGGAATCTGCATTATTAGATGTCCATCCTAGTATCTTTAATATAGTACCAAATAAGGCGAAGAGGAAGAAAGAGTAGGGAGGAGTAGAAGTAAATGAGAGAACCAACATTTATTATTATTATTATTATTTTTTTTTTTGACAGAGTGTCTCCCAAGCTGGAGTAGTGGTGCAATAATAGCTCACTGAAGCTTTGAACTCCCAGGCTCAGGTGATCCTACCACCTCAGCCTCCTGAGTAACTAGGACTATATATATCATGCACCACCATGCCTGGCAAACTTTTTATATGTGTTTTTGTAGAGAGGAGGATTTTCCAGTTTGCCCAAGCTGGTTTTGAACTCCTGGGCTCAAGCAATCCTCCTGCCTCAGCCTTCCAAAGTGTTGTGATTACAGGCGTGAGCCATTTTCCATGGCAAGAGAACAATTAGAGAAATTAGAGAACAATTCTTTCTTTGTTGTTTTTTGAGACAGAGTCTCACTCCATTGCCCAGGCTGGAGTGCAGTGGTGCAATCTCGGCTCTCTGCAACCTCTGCCTCCCAGGTTCAAGCAATTCTCCTGCCTCAGCCTCCAAGTAGCTGGGATTACACGCATGTGCCACCATACCTGGCTAATTTTTTGTGTTTTTAGTAGAGACAGATGTTGGCCAGGCTGGTCTTGAACTCCTGACCTCAAGTGATCTGCCAGCCTCGGCCTCCCAAAGTGCTAGGATTACAGGTGAGAGCCACTGCACCTGGCCCTGAGAACAATTCTTGAGAAAGAAAGTGAATAGAGGGATCAAACACATAATTAAAAAAAGATTTCAGTCCACTGGGAAAAAAAAAAAAAAAAAAAATTGAAAAACAAGATCCAAAGAGAAAAAAAAAAAAAAACAGATAGACCTTCAAATATATACATATATATACACACACACATATATATTCAAGATATATATATCTTATATATTTATAGTTCAAGATATATCTATATATCTAAGTAGATATATAGATGTATAGATATAGCTTGAATACCAGTTTGTACATATATGTGTTCAAGATGTGTATACACACACACACACACAATGTATCTTGTATCTTGAATATCAGTTTTTAATTAAGTCAACTTTTGGTCATAGAGTTCTTTAAAAAAAAAATCCTTTCAAATCTCTTATTATCGCAGTTTAGTTGGAACAAACACTGACATTTCTGGGTTTTTGATGTATACTTTTCCAAAAGCAGTATCTCACAATGTCAAACGTCACACAAATATCAAACCAGAAGGAACTAGTTCCCTGACCAGAAATTGAACCCAGGTCATGGCTATGATATTGCCAAATCCTAGTCACTAGATTACAGGGTGAAGTGCCTTTTTTTCCGCCTTCATTTTTATTTATTTTTCATTCTTTGTAAATTTTGCAGGAGATCCAAACCTGGCAGCTTGAACATTTAAAGGATTTTAACTTATTTCAGATCTGATCTCAGCTAGAATGCTACTTAGCTGATTTCCTGGATGTTAGCATTTCAACATCTGTGTCAATCATTAGCCTTGGTTTAGAAAAAAATTGTGCTCTGCATTTTTATAATCTCAATAGTTTTATTTTCATTTATTTCCCCATTTTAGACTATTAATCATTTAATTACCTGTCTTACTTTAATTATCTGTCTCACCTCAGCTAGGCAATGAAGGTGTATTTTGGAGACCCATTTTGTTCATTGGGTGGTCTTTCTAATTGAGCAAAGAACGGTGTGAGAATCAGGTAGTCCCCAGAACCATAAGAAGTTTGTAGCAACTTTGGGACTACCACAGTAGAGTGTTAGAGAGGGAAACAAAGACCTCCGTAATGACCTCAGGTAGTGGTGAGAGGTATCTTTTGTTTACCTTCTAAATGGAAGCAATTTTCTCAGGATTTGTGAAGTACATGCCCCTTCACTTTCTCCCATGATTGCAAGTTTCCTGAAGCCTTTCCAACCATGCTTCCTGGACCGCCAATGGAAGTGTGAGCCAATTACATTCTTTTCTTTAAAAATCACCCAGCCTCAGGTAGTTCTTTATAGCAATGCAAGAATGGACTAATACAGCTGGTGTGGATAAATCTAACACATTTTAAAGTAGAAATCAGACACTGTTGGAAGATAAAAACGTTTTGTTCATTATACCTACACTATAGCATTTTATCCTTTGACTAGTAAGTAATTACATTTTATATTTTAATATGTAAAATACTGTTCTGACCACCAATATATGGGCTATTGATTCTGTTATTGTAATTATTTAATTAAAATGGGCTTGCTAATTTTATAAACGTCTCTACCTTTCATCAATAAACCATTTGGATTTATTGTATTAGGAAAATTAAAAAAAAATCTTGGTGATGTAGAGCTAGAGCTCTGGGGAACATATCAGAAAATAAAAAGTACACCTGGTGCATATTCTCAAAAAGTGCATGTGGGGCTAATTATTTTTTAAAAAGAGTGCCAACTTTATCACACACACATACAAAAGAAAAGCTATTATGTTTATATTGTCCTCTACTCATTACCTTTATTTGATTTGCTTATAGAGACAGATAATTGATTTTAGTGGATGTGTAAGACTAACCTAAACATACAATCCTTCCTTTATTTATTCCTTAAATAACTGCTTTTGGATAAACTATAATATTCCAAAACTCTCACTATGAAAATATTAGGATGAAAATATAAGTAGCTCAAAGATTCAAAGGTCTAGAGCACCTCACGCCTTATTGTTACTTCCCTGAAATTTGACTTGCAATTTTAGATTTGTATTATTTCTATAGTCTGGGGAAAAGATTCCATGTTGTTTCCCAACTCCCTCCTGATTAAAAACTTTGTGTAATCCTGTCCTCATGGGTATGAGCAGGACCTGTGATTTGCTTTCAATTAATAAATTCATAGGTGAGGGAATATCAGTCACATGATTATGTTATATTAGATGAAAGCGTATCTTGCTATCAGGTGCTGACTAGAGATTGTCCTTGGTGGTTTGATGATGTCAAAGGCCATGATGGGAAGTCCACATGGCAAGAAACTGCAGGTAGCCTCTAGAAATGGAAGACAGCCTGTAGGAGTTGAGAGTTATCTCTAGGCTACAGTGACAAAGAAGTTAGGCCTCAGTCCTCCAGCAGCAATAAAACAAATTTTGCCAACATCCTGAGTGAGAAAGAAGCTGACCCTTACCCATTCAGGTCTTCAGATGAGATCCCTGCCCTGACCAACATCTTGATCAGAGCCTTGCTAAGCCATGACCAGACAACTGGACTACAGAAACTATGAAATAATAAATGCTTTTGGTATAATCCATTAAGTTTGTGGTAAATTGTTAGAGAGGAAGAGATAACTAATACATGCAATTTACTGTAATATTTTTATGCATGCATCATTGAACTACATGATGTTAACAATTTTTTTAAAGGTCTCTGTAAAATGTTTAATAATAAGATTTTGAGAATAGAACCACTTCTCTTTTATAGGGTAGTATAGTCCTTCTTTCTGACACACTTTTTGAGCTATTTATTGAATTTACAAAGAATATTGAAAATGCTAATAGTGAGTATTTTTGCTTGAATTCCAAACAGCTGGCTGCATTAACAATTGGAATGAAATTGAAATTGCTTTAAGTTAGATTTGAGAGATTCTTAAAATCTCAAAAGCCTCTAAAATTATATTGATTAATAATTAATTTTTTTTAGTTTTATAATTAAAGTTGACATTTAGTAGGATTTTTCAGAAGTGGTACCCTTGAGTATATATAAATTTAAATATATGTAACCATTTAATTAACCTTACGCACTTCCTAGTGAGCTTTGCCTTCCTCTTACTTCAATAACATCCAAAATAAGATATTTGTATTCCAAAATTATAATAAATGTTTCATCTTTATTTGATAATGCTTCATATCTCATTTGGACCATCTCATAATTAAAGCCAAAATATGTTTTAAGATTCTAATGTTTTTCTGTTTTCCTTAATACAACCTTCAATTTAACAATATTTTGTGAATGGATACTAGTATATATATACTAATATATACAACCATATTTCTTAGTTGACTGATTATTGTCCATTCAACTTGTAAAAATTATTAGAAACATAAATATTTGATAATTATATAATTAAGTATATAAATATATAAGTTATATTTCTATAACAGCTTAGACTTTGTAAAACACTTTTAATTTATTCAAATTCTGAGCCACACAAGGCCTCTGTGAGAAAAATATATTTATATCTATCTTCACTCCATCTATGTAGGGACACCAGATAGAGTAGAAACAGGGAATGAACAAACAGAATAAGCATATATTAGGGACTTGGCACAATGCTGTACAACTGAAGAAACCAAAAAATTGAAAGTTGTCCAAGTCATGAATAATGAAGAGTTGATTAATTCTGAGTTTTAATTCTGTGTTTTTTCCATCCCTTCTTTGTATAGTTCTGACTACCTCGCCTGAGGGTATTTCCCCATCTATGATTTACTGGGCTATAGAACCTGTCATCACTAAAATTAGCTAAAGCGTATAAACTACTACAGTTGATCCTTGAACAATGTGGGAGTTAGAAATGCTGATCTCCCATATGGTAAAAACGTATGTGTATAACTTTTGACTCCTCCCAAATCTTAACAGCTAATAACCTGCTCTTGACCACAAGCCTTACCCATAATATAAACAATTAATTAACACATATTTTGTATAGTTATATGTATTAGATACCGTCTTCTTATAATAAAGTAAAAAACATGTTATTAAGAAAATCTTAAGGAAGAGAAGATATATTTACTATTCATTAGGTGGAAGTGGATCATCATAAAGGTCTTCCTTCTCAGCCTCTTTCATCAATAAGACAATAAGGGTTGGTCTTATTGTTTCTAGGCATGGCAGATTTAGAAGGGTTAGGCAGGAGAGGTAGGAGAAGCAGGATCATTCCATTTATCTTTTATTTAAAAAATTTGAGTATAAGCGGATTTGTGCAATTCAACTCTGTATTGTTGAAGAGTCAATTACATATATGTATTGCTGGATGATGAAAAAGCAGACAGCCATGGCATACTCATGTTCTTCTAGAAAAGTATAATTTATCTGGACAGACAGAAGTACACCTAAATATATTAGTGAGCCAATCAGATTTTCTCTAAGTGTACAACAACAAGTGAAGCCTTCTGCCATGCCATTGTACAAAATGTTTATTTCATACTGTACAAAATGTTTTTCATCTGTATGAACAGTATTGAATTGCACTATCATTATGAAATATAACTTTAAATTATCATTGTAGAATATATTTCTCAAAAACTTCGAACCAAATTGGCATTTTAAAAATAATAGTCATTCTCTCACCAACAAATTAAACTAAATTAATTTAGTTTCATACTCATAGATGTGATTAAGGGAGTGTGGAGGATGGAAGAAGTGGATTCTAGAATGTATAATCAGGAATAATATGTAACTTGGAATCAAGAGTACAAAAGATGAACCTGTAGCTATTAGAAGAAATACAGAAAAATCTGAGTTTATTTGGGGACTAAAAATGTGAACTTAAATTCGGTTTAAAAACCTACTGAATGCCTATCATGTACCACCTCCACACTTGTGTTAGTAATTATAAAGGTAAGTCATGACTTCTGATATTGAGGTGTTGACAGCATAGAAGGGAAAAAATCACAAATAAAATTTAAAATAAGTTTATTATTTAAATAATATGTGAATGCTATGCAAAAGGACAACAGGTCATCCTAGCAGTCTGAAAAAAGTCTTAGGAAGTACTTATGGACTCAGGCTTGAAGGATACATAAAATTTATTCAGGCATATAAGGTAGGAAGGAAGTGTTGGTTAGAGTGTCAATAAGAAAAAGACACAGAAAAGGGAAATCACTGTGAGGAACTCTTAAATATTCTGTGTTACTAGAATACATGTTTAGAGAGGGGAGAAAAATAATATGATATTGGAGGGCTGGAGGGATTTACCATGGGAAGCATATATTGAATTGTGTAATTCTATAAAAGTATATAGAATAATTGATAATACTTCAATAAAAGATTGACTTAGGCAACTTTGCATTTTGTAATCATCATTGCAATTGTTGAAAGCATTTTTAACACAGGCAAAATGAGATGATGAGGAAATATTAGCTACCATTTACAAATATACCACAAAATCTCTCCTTTTTCTGTCATTATTAACTTAATTTACAAATAAGAGACTGTATATAATTAACTTGCCTAAGGTTATTAGTACAAACAAAACTCATTTCTATGTTTCTTCTGCTTTCACAAATAGCTTTTGCTCTAAACTCTCTGCCAGACTTTCTCCATGAAGCCAGGAATTAGTGGGAAATTATGATAATAATTGAGAGAAATAATAACTTGAATATAGGCATAGCTACTATGGATGGAACTAGAATAACAAAACTGAGAAATGTTAAGGACTTAAAATCCTAGTAGAAAGGTCAAGATGCTGGAATGAGTCTGATTACTGGCCTAAATAGTAGAGATGTTAATAAATAACAACAATGGAAATGAGGAACACAGGGAGAGGAAGTGTTGAGTCACATCTAAGTCATTTTGAAGCTTATCAGATACCCAGGGAGACATACGAAGTAGACTGTAGAACTTGATGGGCATGAAGGTTTAAGAACAACAACAGAAACCTTTCGGTGTATCTCTATCTTGTAATTGAATGTTTCTCAACTCCCTGGCCTGCATTGAAATGACTCTTTGAAGTCTAATAGTGACATCATAATCTTTCCTCCTCATTCTCACCTCAAGAACCCTTCTCTGCTATTTTCTTCAAGGATCTAGAGTCATGTTTTGCCAGTGCTCTCCACTCATAAAAGACTTTAACGTATGGCTCATAACCTTCCCCAGCACCCAACCTTCCCAGGTCCCCATCATTCTAAGATATTTCAATTTTCATTAAAAATTAAATTATTTAAAAATCGAATAAACTCAAAATTTATTCAAAACTTAACGATGAAGAACATACGATTGATCAGGAATTGTTCTTCTTGAAGCACAGAATATAATGGTCATGACTATAGAGGGTTAGACTTTATCCAGAGGGTGAATGAAAGCAATTAGGGGCCTTTTTAAGAGAAGTTATTGAACACTTTATCAGACTTGCATTTAAGAAAGGTCACTCTTTCTGAGGTGTAGAGAATGGATAGAAGAAACTTGCATTGCGGAAAAATGGCAGTTTTGAAGAAGTATGGATGTGCTACTAATCTGGGAGTGTGAAGAAATCACCCCATTGGCTGGAATTATTGAGGAATAGGGACCTATGGAATACTGCTTTATTTTTATTTTTGTGTTATTTACTGTATTAGTTCATTTTCATGGCTTCTGTGAAGAAGTAATCGAGACTGGGTAATTTATAAAGAAAAAAGGTTTAATTGACTCACAATTCTGCATTGCTGAGGCCTCAGGAAACTAATAATCACAGTGGAAGGCAAAAGAGAAGCAGGTACCTTCTTCACAGGGCGGCAGGATGGAGTGAGTGTGAGCAGGGGAAATGACAGATGCCTATAAAACCATCAGATCTCAGTGAAACTCACTCATTATCATGAGAACAGCTTACGGGAAACAAACCTCATGATACAATTACCTCCATCCGGTCCCATCCTTGATGCATAGGGATTACAATTCAAGATGAAATTTTGGATGGGGATACAGCCAAACCATATCAGTTGTAGGCAAAAAAAAAAAAAAAAAAAAAAAAAAAAAAAAAAAAAAAAAAAAA